>NC_072779.1:35443380-35520664 GCF_022539595.1 Amphiprion ocellaris | reverse complement strand
TCTTCATGTTAGTTTGTGGTTCTACCATCATGTTAGTTTGTGGTTCTACCATCATGTTAGTTTCTGGTTCTACCATCATGTTAGTTTCTGGTTCTACATCATGTTACTTTCTGGTTCTACATGTTAGTTTCTGGTTCTACCATCATGTTAGTTTCTGGTTCTACCATCATGTTAGTTTCTGGTTCTCTGTCATGTTAGTTTCTGGTTTTACCATCATGCTCGTTTCTGGCTCTACATCATGTTAGTTTCTGGTTCTACCATCATGTTAGTTTGTGGTTCTACGTCATGTTAGTTTGTGGGTCTACATCTTGTTAGTTTCTCGTTCTACATCATGTTAGTTTCTGGTTCTATCATCATGTTAGTTTGTAGTTCTACCATCATGTTAGTTTCTGGTTCTACGTCATGTTAGTTTCTAGTTCTACATCATGTTAGTTTCTGGTTCTACATCATGTTAGTTTCTGGTTCTACCATCAAGTTAGTTTCTGGTTCTACATCTTGTTAGTTTGTGGTTCTACATCATGTTAGTTTCTGGTTCTACATGTTAGTTTGTGGTTCTACCATCATGTTACTTTCTGGTTCTACGTCATCTTAGTTTCTGGTTCTTCATGTTAGTTTCTGGTTCTACATGTTAGTTTCTGGTTCTACCATCATGTTAGTTTCTGGTTCTACATCATGTTAGTTTCTGGTTCTACCGTCATGTTAGTTTGTGGATCTACTGTCAGGTTAGTTTGTGGTTCTATGTCATGTTAGTTTCTGGTTCAACCATAATGCCAGTTTCTAGTTCTACGTCATGTTAGTTTGTGGTTCTACGTCATGTTAGTTTGTGATTCAACCAACATGTTAGTTTGTGGTTCTACATCATGTTAGTTTCTGGTTCTACGTCATGTTAGTTTCTGGTTCTACCGTCATGTTAGTTTCTGGTTCTACTGTCAGGTTAGTTTGTGGTTCTACATCATGTTAGTTTCTGGATCTACGTGACGTTAGTTTGTGGTTCCATGTCACGTTAGTGTGTCGTTCTGCGTCATGTTAGTTTGTGGTTCTACGTCTTGTTAGTTTCTGGTTCTACGTCTCTTTAGTTTTTGGTTCTACGTCATGTAAGTTTCTGGTTCTATGTCATGTTAGTTTGTGGTTCTATGTCATGTTAGTTTGAGGTTCTACGTCATGTTAGTGTGTGGTTCTACATCATGTTAGTTTCTGGTTCTACGTCATGTTAGTTTCTGGTTCTATATCACGTTCAGTTGTGGTTCTACGTCATGTTAGTTTCTGGTTCTACGTCACGTTAGTTTCTCCTCCTTCTGGACCTCAACACCTCCATGTCTCTGGATCCTGGACCTTCTGACTGAGACCACAGCCCGTCCATCTCCATCCTGCTGACCACAGTGGTGATCAGGAGATCCAGATCATCAGGACATGGCAGCAGTGGACATGGAGGACTCCACAGTGGTGGACAGTCAGGGGAAGTGAGGAGTCCATGTCCAGAGAAGAAGATAAAGACCTCGGGAGAACAACCTGCTGCTCAACATGGACCAAACCAAGGAGATGATGGTGACCTTCTGGAGGTCCCTCAGCACCGTGGAGAACATCCAGGAGAACACCACTGTTCTGTTGTTGTTATTACTGCTATTATTGTTGTTTTTATTATAATTATTGTTATTACTGTTGTTTTTATTATTACTATTGTTATCATTGTTGTTTTTATTATTATTGTTTTTATTCTTCATGTTCTCTGAGTTTTAGGAGCTCTGCATCCAAACAGAACCAGTTTGTTGAAGGTTTCTTTGTCGTATCTTATTATTGATCAGCTGACTGGATGGCATCGTCATCATCAGAAGCTGCTCTGATTGGTTCTAATAAAACAGTTTTGATGACGAACAGAAATCAAAGAGTTTCAGAGCAAAGTGGGTTTTTATAGGTTCGAGTTGAATCCTCCAGACTCTGATCGATCACATTTATAGATCATCGATCACATCTATCGATCATTGATCACATTTATGGATCTGTTTCAGTAAAACCTCCTGAACACTGAATCTGCATTTTTCTAAACAGACTTCTAAACGGGTAGTTTGACGACAACAAACGGTAAACAAACAGTAAACAAACACCTGAGCTAGCTGTTTTAGCTTCCCGGTCTCTGTGAACGGAGCTACATGCTAACTAGCTGCGAAATGCTAAGCTAACAGTCAGCTGCGGACTGTCGCCATGACGTCAGCCGCCTCGTACGTCACAGCTCAGCGTGATGTCACCGCTGCTACGACTGAAGGAGGTTAAAAGGATGAAAACGGTCAAAACTGCAAGTTTAGGCTCACCTGAAAACACCGACGCTGCCGACTGCACTTCCTGACGACGCGCCGCTGCTACTTCTTCTTCTTCTTCTGTCTGAGGAACACTCAGCTCACTAGCGCCCCCAGCGGCCTGCAGGTGGAACAATCAGTCCTACCCAGAGGACAGAATCAGGCCGTTTCTGAGCCCTGAGGAGGACCAGAGACCAGGAGAGTCTGAATCATCTTAGTCCAGCAACCAGTAAAACCAGTAAATTCCACAGCATAATAACCTACAAATAACCACAACTCCTAATGATTCCTTTGTTTTAGTGCGAAAATGTTCACATGTAAGGAATTATCTTTTCACTAAACATCAGGAACAACCTGAAATTTATGCAGAAAAATAAATTCATTTTCATCAACATTCAGCCTCAGTTCATCATTTCCACAATACAACTTCCAGATCACAGAGTGTCGACAAAGGAACACAACATTTAGTCATCTGGAACTGAACCAGAGAGGATTTACTGGAGGATCAAAACCACAAAAATCTGATTTAAAAAAGACAAAAAACAACGAAAACAAGACAAAATATTACAAAAATGAGATGCAAAATGACAAAAATGAGACAAAAAACATAACTTGAGACAAAAAGGAAACACAAAACGACAAAAATGAGACACAAAGTGACAAAAGTTAGACAAAAATCAACAAAAGACAACAAAAACAAGACAAAATATTGAACTTGAATTTCCCCCGGCATTAATAACGTATCAATCTATCTATGGTAAATGGTCTGTATTTATATAGCGCTTTACTACAGCGGAAACAATACCCAAAGCGCTTTACATTATACATCACATTCACCCATTCACACACTGATGGCGGAAGCTGCCATGCAAGGCATTAACCACAACCCATCAGGAGCAGTTAGGAGTTCGGTGTCTTGCTCAGGGAGACCTGGACATGAGCTCACCAGGCGAGGATCGAACCAGCAACCCTCCACTTACAAGACGGCCACTCTACCCACTGAACCATGCCACCCCAACTATCTATCTATCTATCTATCTATCTATCTATCTATCTATCTATCTATCTATCTATCTATCTATCTATCTATCTATCTATCTATCTATCTATCTATCTATCTATCTATCTATCTATCTATCTATCTATCTATCTATGACAAAAACGAGACAAACAACACCAAATAAAACAAAAACGAGAAAAAAATTTAAAAAGTTAAAAAGCGACAAAAAAATGGACACACGACAAAAAACTAGTAAAAAAAATTCAAAAATGACAAAAAAATAGACACACAAGTGAGACAAAAAACAACAAAAAAGACAAAAACAAGACAAAATATTACAAAACTGAGACACTAAAGAACAAAGAACAATCTAGTATTTTACTTTCTGATCCAAACAACTTGTCATGGTCTAGAAATTATTTTAAATTTATAGTTTTACTAATTTACAATCTGCAGTTAATGTCTTCTCTGGAATTTTTACACATTGAGGGCTGGATTGGACCCTCTGGAGGGATGCTTTTGGCCCACGGGCCGCATGTTGGACACCCCTGATCTACCCAGATGACTACAGATCTCCAGCCCAGTTCCCTACTGGTCAAACATGCGGATGCCTTTGTCCTCTTGTCTCTGCTCAGGACCTCCTCAGTGGACTGATGGAGCTGAACATCACATAAACCCAGAGATGATGGTGACCTTCTCCAACCAGCAGATGGCTCCAGCTGTCACCACCACCATCCATGGAAGGCCTGCTGAGCTGGTGGAGGACAACAAAGATCTGGGACTATCTCTGACAGGAAGCTGGAGCTCTCCTCTAAGGGGAGGAGGAGAATATCAGGAGACGTCACCAGAGGCAGCATCTCCTGAGGAAGCTTCAGGAGTCAGTAGTCCTCCATAGAGAGCACCACCACCTTCTCCACCACCTGTTGGTCCTATCAGCCTCCAGAACACCATTTATTCTTCTTCTACTCCTTCTTCATTTCATGTCCTGGCTGCTGCTGATGTTAGAGAAGAAATGAATCAGAATCTGAAGTTTTCTTAACGTTTTATTGGTTTTTCAGTCTTTTAAATCAGTTTTGACACATTTGATGGTTTATTTGTGAGTTTGGATACAACGTCTGGTGATCTGATTCTTGATTGGTCGCTGGAGAAGAGGTTCAGGGTGAGGTGCGAAGGTGTGAGGAGGAGCGTCTGGTCTGGGCGATCCAGGAGGAGAAGGCTGAGACTCGGGCGTAGACTCCAGGTGACTGTGGACGTCCACAGCCCCTCCCATACGAGGTCACACCTGTGGGAGCCAATCAGAGAGCAGAGTTTCCTCAGTTTACTGTGTGATGTATCGCTGTGTGTCTGTCTGTGGGCGTGTCACCGACCAATCAGAGTCCAGCGTCCGTCGTCTAGCGTCACCAGCGGACCGCCGGAGTCGCCCTGCAGGTTCAAACAGCAGGAAAACTTTATTTAAACAGATCAGAGACAAACAGGAGGAGCTATGTTACCCTGCAAACCTGAACAACCAACCAGCACTCAGATCACCTGTCACACCTGCTGTTCCAGGTGAGTGATGTAAAAGAGTCCAGGTGAGCTCACCTTACAAGAGTCCACCCCTCCCTCAGGGTATCCGGCACACAGCATGCTGGAGGTGATGGAGTACTCAGGGAGCTGCTGCTGGCACTGGTTCTGATCCACCAGAGGAACCTGGGCCTCCTGGAGAATGTCTGGGGTCGGACCTGACAGAGAATGTCATGTTCCACCATGGATCATAGAGAACATCACGTTCCACCATGTTTCATAGAGAGAACATCATGTTCCACCATGGTTCATAGAGAGAACCTCATGTTCCACCATGGATCATAGAGAACGTCATGTTCCATCATGGTTCATGTTTGTGTGTTACTGTGTGTCACTGTGTGTTACTGTGTGTGTGTGTGTGTGTGTGTGTGTGTGTGTGTGTGTGTGTGTGTGTGTGTGTGTGTGTGTGAGTGTGTATGTGTGTGTTGCTGTGTGTGTGTGTTACTGTGTGTGTGTGTTACTGTGTTACTGTGTGTGTGTTACTGTGTGTGTATTACTGTGTGTGTGTGTATATTGCTGTGTGTGTATGTTTGTGTGTGTGTGTGTGTGTTACTGTGTTACTGTGTGTGTGTTACTGTGTGTGTGTGTGTGTGTGTGTGTGTGTGTGTGTGTGTGTGGGCGTGTGTAGGTGTATGTGTGTGTATATATTGCTGTGTGTGTATGTTTGTGTGTGTGTTACTGTGTGCTACTGTGTGTGTGTGAGTGTGTATGTGTGTGTTGCTGTGTGTGTGTGTTACTGTGTGTGTGTTACTGTGTTACTGTGTGTGTGTGTGCGTGTGTGTGTGTGTGTGTGCCTGTGTAGGTGTGTGTATGTGTGTATATATTGCTGTGTGTGTATGTTTGTGTGTGTGTGTGTGTGTGTGTGTGTGTGTTACTGTGTGTGTTTCACCTCCTTCAGTCTGTCGTCCCCATCCAGCGATGAAACATTTTCTTCCTGCTGTGAAACTCTGACCTTCAGCTGCTAAACACACCGGCTGGACCCAATCTGACACACACACACACACACACACACACACACACACACACACACACACACACACACACACACACACACACACACACACACACACACACACACACACACACACACACACACACACACAGGCAGGTGTTTATTCTCAAGTGTTGTCTGCAGGTTTGAGTCCTACAGGATGGTGTTGCTGATTGGCTGATTGGTATTGACCGGTGAAGCTGATTGGCTGATTGGTATTGACCGATGAAGCTGATCGGCTGACTGGTACATACCGGTGAAGCTGATTGGCTGCTGCAGGTGCATCATGGCGATGTCGGCCTGCTTGGTGATCCTGTCGTACTTTCTGTGGAAGATCACGCGATCCACTCGTCGGGTCTGAACGTGCTCAGAGTCACTGTGGATCTGAGAGTGGAGTCCGAACACAGCCTCCCAGGACTGCAGGTGGATGTTTTTCCTGCAGAGACATCATGTGTTCATCATTAGTTACTGCCGGCACCACCTGCAGGCTGAAGTCTAACCCACAGCTGAGGGTTCAGAGGAGTCCACAGGTTAGAGGTTCAGAAAGTCATCAGGGTTCCTAAAAGTGACTGAAAGCAGCAGCGTGATCACAGAAGTCTGGTCAGACCTGACTAACAGATGGAAATGGTGGAGATTAAACATGCGTTAGAAGATGCTCTTTAATCTAAACCTCTGACTCAGAGAGGACGGAGCTCACCTGGACAGGTGTAGTTTTCGTGTCATACCGCTGATTGGACAGACTCACCCGTAGACGCAGTGTGCAGCAGTCAGCAGCCAATCCCGGCCAATCAGAGAGGCTCCACAGCGATGATGCCCCCGCCACTGCAGAGACACAATCCATGGCCACGCCCCCTCCATAGCGTTAACCCCGCCCACCACTCGGCCTGACAGGTACAAACACTCAGGTGAAGCATTCAGACTGAATCTATCAGGTCTGATTCTATTCCTCATTCTATTCGTTCCTCTCTAGTTCCTGCTCAGGTTTACCTTTTACCTACCTTGACCAGGCACTCTGTCCTCTGATTGGTCCGACTCACTTGTGACATTCGAGGCCAGACGGACTCCACAGGCTGAAACACAGACTCAGGTTCATCCTTCACGTCAAACACGATGCACCTGAAGATCACCTGAAGAGCTCTGAACAGCTGAGATACTCACGTTGGTTGTTACAGCTCAGAGAGACCACCTGGTCCCTGCTGCAGGTCCCACTGCAAGAAACCACGTCACGTATGAACAACGTCATGTATGAACCACATCACGTATGAACATCATGTATGAACCAGGTCACGTATGAACAACGTCACATATGAACCACATCACGAATGAACCATGCCACGTATGAACCATATCACGTATGAACCACGTCACGTATGAACCATGCCACGTATGAACCATGTCACGTATGAACCACGTCACGTATGAACCACATCACGTATTAACCATGTCACATATGAACCATGCCACGTATGAACCATGTCATGTATGAACAACATCACGTATGAAGCATGTGAAGTATGAACCATGTCATGTATGAACCATGTCACGTATGAACCACGTCACGTATGAACCACATCACGTATGAACCCTGTTACGTATGAACCATGTCATGTATGAACAACGTCACGTATGAACCATGTCACTATGAACTGTCACGTATGAACCACATCACGTATGAACCATGTCATGTATGAACAACATCACGTATGAACCATATCACGTATGAACCACGTCACATATGAACCATGCCACTTATGAACCATGTCACGTATGAACCACGTCACGTATGAAACACATCACGTATTAACCATGTCACATATGAACCATGCCATGTATGAACCATGTCATGTATGAACATCACGTATGAAGCATGTCAAGTATGAACCATGTCATGTATGAACCATGTCACGTATGAACCACATCACGTATGAACCACATCACGTATGAACCATGTCATGTATGAACAACATCACGTATGAACCACATCACGTATGAACCACGTCACGTATGAACCATGCCACGTATGAACCATGTCACGTATGAACCACGTCACGTATGAAACACATCACGTATTAACCATGTCACATATGAACCATGCCACGTATGAACCATGTCATGTATGAACAACATCACGTATGAAGCATGTCAAGTATGAACCATGTCATGTATGAACCATGTCACGTATGAACCACGTCACGTATGAACCACATCACGTATGAACCATGTTACGTATGAACCATGTCATGTATGAACAACGTCACGTATGAACCATGTCACTATGAACTATGTCACGTATGAACCACATCACGTATGAACCATGTCATGTATGAACAACATCACATATGAACCATGCCATGTATGAACCATGTCACGTATGAACCACGTCACGTATGAACCACGTCACGTATGAACATCACGTATGAACCACGTCATGTATGAACCGTGTCACGTATGAACAACATCACGTGTGAACCACATCATGTATGAACATCACGTATGAACCACGTCATGTATGAACCATGTCATGTATGAACAACGTCACGTATGAACCATGTCATGTATGAACAACGTCACGTATGAACCACGTCACCTATGAAAAACATCACAAATGAACCCCGTCATGTATATACATCATGTCACGTATGAACCATGTCATGTATGAACGTCACGTATGAACCATGCCACGTATGAACCATGTCACGTATGAACCACGTCACATATGAACCATGTCATGTATGAACCAGGTCACGTATGAACCATGTCACGTATGAACCACGTCATTTATGAACCACGTCACGTATGAACCACGTCACCTATGAAAAACGTCACGTATGAACCACGTCACGTATACACAACATCATGTCACGTATGACCAATGTTAAATCATGTATGAACAATGTCATTGTCATGGTCAGCCTCTAGTTGAGTTTAAGTCCTAGTCCTGAGTCTAGTCTTGGTTCTCACTATGGTTTTATTGGAAGTCCTGTTTCCTTTTCTGGTTCTGGTGTTCCGTACCTGACGATGGTTTCCAGTGTTCTGTTACTGGTGACTGTGATGGTTACAAATGGGGAATCCTGAGGCAGAGCCGGCAGCAGAGAGGTTTCTCCGGTCCTGCACATCAGAAACCAGACGTAAGGAACTCTTCATTCAGCCACTGACCTGTCTGACATCTGAGTTTACCTGTACCCCAGGTACTGACATCTGAGTTTACCTGTACCCCAGGTACTGACACCTGAGTTTACCTGTACCCCAGGTACTGACACCTGAGTTTACCTGTACCCCAGGTACTGACACCTGAGTTTACCTGTACCCCAGGTACTGACACCTGAGTTTACCTGTACCCCAGGTATTGACAGGTGAGTTTACATGTACCCCAGACACTGAGAGGTGAGTTTACCTGTATCCCAGGTACTGACAGGTGAAGTTGGACAGGTGGGAGCTCCAGGTGTCACCACACACGGTGAACAGAGACGAGTTGAGCTGAAACTGAAGCCGATTGGAACCGTTCACTTGCAGCACGACTGAGACACAAACACAAAGTGCTAGTTATTAGTTAGCTAGTTATTAGCAAGTTAGTTATTAGTTAGCTAGTTACAAGTTAACTAGTTATTAGTTAGCTAGTTATTAGTTAATTAGTTATTAGTTAGCTAGTAATTAAATAGCTAGTTATTAATTAGCTAGTTATTAGCTACAATCATAATAATCAGTTATTGATCTCCTACATTACTAATAATCAGTATCAGTGCTCACTACAGTCGGCTTCATCAGATGCATCAGGACAGTCAACCACGCTGTCACACAGACCGTCACCATGGATACAGCTTCCTGTCTGACACTGGAACTGACCACCTGTACACAGAGCTGTTGACACAGAATACATTCAATCAATAATCAATACATGATGAGACAGAACATCTGATCAGGACGTCCTGATGGTTCTGACTGGTTTCATATTCAGAGGTTTAATAAAGCTGACCTCTGACCTCAGACACTCACCTGGTGCCCCCAGATGGACCCCGGAGGTGAAGTTGGCTTTGAAGCCCCGACCAAAACCCGACTTATCCGTAGAGAACCGTACTATAATCTGATTGGCTGTTGAGAACAGGTCATGGGCAGGGCCATCGCTACCGGTGAGAACAGCTGAAAGAAGAAAACAACTCCAGGTAAATACCTAAAGCAGGATAAAGTCACCTGCACAGGTATAAGTCAGGAAGAAGCTGCAGAGGATTGTGGGTAAAATGCTTCTCACCCAGTAAGGTGGAGTTCGGCCCCACCCCATCCCGCACCTCCACCACATCATAGGTCGCCTCCACGTCAAAGTCCAGGAAGTGGAGCTGAATGTTGTGGCCCTCCGCAGCATGAAGGGTCCACACACCTGTAGCAGAGCATCATGGGTAAATACCACCAGGTAAACATGTCGCACATGCTCAGTACACAACAGGAAGTCAGGATCAGTGGGTCTGGAAGCAACATTTATAAACACAAATACAAGAATACATGTAGCAGTAGAACAGGTAGAAGAACAGGTAGAAGCACATGTATGAATAAAAACTCTAAGTACAGGTATGAGTAAAAAGTATAAGTACAGGTAGAAGTAGAAAGTACAGGTGTAATGGGAGGTACAGGTACGATGCAGGCGTACTCACACTCTGCTTGGTTCCCGTAGGATTGTGGGTAGTTTGGGGAGCTGAAGGTGGAGTTTGGCTCCCAGAGGTCGAACGGTCCTCCACAGTCAGCTGGACCAATCAGAGAACAGAAGGGGCGGAGTCAGAATGGATCGACAGCACAGGTGTGTGCCTGGTGGTGCTCAGGTGTGCAGTTAATCTCACCTGGTATGGGGGGCGGGGTCATCGGAGGCATTACATTGGTTGGCTCAGGGGGGGCGGGGCCACATGGAGCAGATGTCAGCATGATGTCATCCAGAGCGATGTCGTTGAACACGCCTTCTTTCTTCAGCGCTTCAAAGGTCACCTGCAGAGGTCAGAGGTCAGCTGATCAGAACCTTCCTGACCGATGTGATGCCACTAGGGAGACGTGATATCACTGACCGTGGCCTTTAATGTCAGATTGAGGGTCACCTGGCCATAGTTCCAGGTGTTGCCATAGTTACCGTCCTTCTGGAAGAGCACGGTGGCGGCAGATTCGGGTTGCCATGGCAATGGCAGCAGCAGGACTCTGAGACGGTGGACGTCGTCTCCAAACATGTGGTACCTGAGGACAGGTGTTTACATGTTGTGATTGTTTACTAGTTACCTGAGGACACGTGTTTCCATGTTGTTGTTGTTTACTAGTTTATTGTTGGTGCTACTTTAGCTTTGAGTCACCTTCATGCTAATGTCAGATGGACAGACGCTGCAGGAGGTCGGGTATGATCTGTTCAGTGTTGGTCTGTAGTCTAAATCTGACCTTCTCCCAACTACAACATAAACCCAAAGTTCAGAGAGAACCTCAGACCTGATGCTTTCATGTTCTGCTGCTCTGTCGGTGTCTCTCCTCCTGACATCAGGAAACCTCTCAGCCTGAATCATCTGATCTCCTGATCCTCTCTGGACCTCCTCATCCTCTCTGGACCTCCTGATCCTCTCTGGACCTTCTCATCCTCTCTGGACGTCCTCATCCTCTCTGGACCTCCTGATCCTCTCTGGACCTTCTCATCCTCTCTGGACCTCCTCATCCTCTCTGGACCTCGCTGAACTTCCACAACACTAATTTGTTGAATGACTTATTTTTGTTAACCTTTTGGTTTGTTTTTATTTCCATGTTTGTTTGTTTGTTTAGATGTTTCAATGGTTTTATTTACATTTGCTTGGACCATTTTAGGCTCCTGTTAATTAACAAACCTAATGTTTCCTTTTACTGTTTGCAGATGATGAACAGATTTACCTGCAGGTTAGTGGTTCACTGCAGCCAGAAGATCTGAATCATGTTGGGCATTCATTGTTGTCTCAACCAAATCTGAAAAGTTGTTGTTTTACCCGTCCAGACCTATCAGTTGACTGTGTCTCGTGCTCTCGGCCTTCTAGATGTCCATGATTGACCCTTTTCTAATATCTGGGTGTGATTTTTCATTGTGCTTTTAAATTTGACAAACAGATCAGATCAGTTCTGTTGTTAAAACTGGATTCTTTCAGTTGAGACTGTTGACCAAAGTAAAGTCCTATCTGTCCCCAGGGACTCTGAGAGTCAAACATGCCTTCATCTCATCTAGACTAGACTATTATAAACCTCTGATGTGGTCTGGATCATCACATCTAGACTATTGTAGACCTCTGGATTTGGTCTGGATCATTACATCCAGACTGGACTATCATAGACCTCTGGATGTGGTCTGGATCAGATTCTTTCTGGTCCTAAACGCTGCTGCTGGGTTCTAACAGGAACTAAGAAACGGGAGAACATCAATCCAGTTTTAGCTCCACCAGCTTCCTGTTGCTTCAGGATTGTTTCTAAGATTTTATTGCTTGCTATTAAGGTGTTAAATGAGTTGGCATCTTCTTATTCATCTGGGCTTTTACATGTTCATGCATTAGCTCTGTGGTCGGCCAGTCAGACGGTCCTTAAAGCTCCTAGACACAGAGGTGACTGTTCCTCCTCTGTGGCTGCAGTCTGTGGAACCGTTTACCTGTTCAAATACCTAGATACCTTCAAGCTCCTAATGAAGACAGATGTTCTCTCTGCTTTTATCTGAAGTTGAGCGTTGATACCTTGACATGTTGTTTATCTTGTTCTGTATATTTTCTTCACAGATCATATTTCGTTTCTATCTTCAACCTTGAAATATTTTGGTCAACCTTTGGTTGTTTTTCGATCTGTTAAATAAAAATGTTGACCTGACTTGCTTCTATTTTTATGTGTGCATGTATTTATGTTGTTTACATGTATATTTTTTTATGTTGTATTACATGTGTATAGGTGCGTGTCCACTACATGTGATTTTCCTGCACGGCAACGCACCACATCTAAAAATCACACAGATGGCGGGTGGTCACTAGTGGATCACAACATTGTCACATGACAAAGCTGAGCAACAGCGGGCTGCTACATGGTCACATGACCGAGCTTTCAGCTGGACAGTCCGACAGATGAGTCGGATAAACACAGCAGCTCACAGCTCGAAACATAGTGCATGTGGCATGCTGGTCCGGTTGCGGTGTGTTTCCAGCTGATCCGGTGTGTTTACCTGCAGCTCATTTGCATAAAGTAGACTGGACTCCTACTTTATGCAAATTGGATGCGGCGTGCGGAGATTCCACACATCGTGAAACTGTCCTCAAACATCTAAACTAGGTGTCGGTGACATAAAACCAGGACAGATTCAGCTGCTGCACAGATTATTTCTGCCTCAAATGCTTTCAGAAATATTTTTCGCTGAAGTGTTTTTGAAATAAAAGGGAAAGGTTGCGGCCGAGCCGCTGTGTTTATCTGACTCATCTGTCGGACTGTCCAGCTGAAAGCTCGGTCACGTGACCACGTAGCGGCCCGCTGTTACAAAACGCTGTCATGTGACCATGTTGTGGTCCACTAGTGACTGCCCACCGTCTGTACGATTTTCAGATGCGGTGCGTTGACGTGCAGGAAATTCACATCTAGTGAACACGCAGCTTATGTGTTTATGTTGTTTACATGTGTGTTTGTTTATATTGTTTACATTTGTATTTGTTTCATAAAGTTGCTTTGATGTTTTTGTTTATTTTCTGTTATTTCTATGTTTGCTTGTTTTCCATTGCTTCCATGTGTGTTTGTTTATTGCTTGTTGTTTACCAGAAGCTCATACACATGGGCTGTGTGGGCGGAGTCAGAGGGAGGCTGTGGATCCTGAAGGTCTTGGGCTGCTGGCTGGGGTTCAGAGGAGTGACGATGTAGAAACCTGAGAGTCCAACACCAGCGGATCAGTGTCACCTTCTATTGATCTGATCAGCTCTGATCAGGACTGACCTGGAACTCACCTGAGCCGTTCTCCAGCGTGTGGTCCCCGCTGGGGCCGGTGTTGGGGGGCATTGTGGAGCCACGGGTTCGGATCCAGTTGGAGTCGTGGTCCTGCAGCTGCCTCCAGAAACACATGCCATCCTCGAAGCTGCAGCTGAGCTTCTCCTGGTCTGAGAACAGCAACAGGAAGGACAGACAGGAAGCTGCATCACTAACCCAACCCTCAGAGAGTGTGCTACAGTGTCTTACTGTGTTACTGTGTTACAGTGTGTGTTACTGTGTGTTACAGTGTGTGTTACAGTGTGTGTTACAGTGTGTGTTACAGTGTGTGGTACAGTGTGCCACAGTGTGTTACAGCGTGTGTTACAATGTGTGTTACAGTATGCTACAGTGTTACAGTGTGTGTTACAGTGTGTTACAGTGTGTGTTGCAATGTGTGTGTGTTACAGTGTGCTACAGTGTGTGTTACAATGTGTGTTAAAGTGAGTGTTACAGTATATTGCAGTGTATGTTTCAGTGTGTGTTACAATGTGTGTGTTACAGTGTATGTTACGATGTGTGTTACAGTGTTACTATGTGTTACGATGTGTGTTACAGTGTTACTATGTGTTACGATGTGTGTTACAGTGTTACTTTGTGTTACAGTGTGTGTTACATATATCTTACATGTGTGTTACAGTGTGTGTTACGATGTGTGTTACAGTGTTACTATGTGTTACGATGTGTGTTACAGTGTTACTTTGTGTTACAGTGTGTGTTACATGTATCTTACATGTGTGTTACAGTGTGTTACAGTGTGTGTTACAGACAGGAAGCTGGATCCCTAACCCCACCCCTCTGCTAGGAACTCTTACCGGACAGGTTGGACAGATTGGTGGCGCTGTAAGTCGCCTTAAACCCTGGCAGAGTGACGATGTCATCAGAGAAAAACTCTACAGTCGACTGGTCGGTCAGCAGCCACGCAGTCCCGGGGGGGGTGAAGCCTGAGAGCTCAGCTGCCAATCAAAATCAAGTTAACACGTCAGATAAAGTGTGGACAGGTGAAGGAGGAGAACCAGGTGTTCAGCTCACCTGTGAGCACTTTGTCCGGTCCCACGCCTTCGTACAGTCTGAGAGTGTCGATCTGTTCTTCAGTTTCAAACTGAGGGAAGTCTAGGCGAATAGACAGTCCTGTATCAACCCTGAGAACACCACAGCAATGTGTTACAGTGTGTTACAATGTTACAGTGTGTTACAGTGTTTGTTACAGTGTGTTACAGTGTGTTACAGCGTGTGTTACTGTGCTACATTGTGTGTTACAGTGTCACAGTGTGTTACGGTGTTACAATGTGTTACAGTGTGTTACAGTGTTTGTTACAGTGTGTTACGGTGTGTTACGGTGTGTGTTACTGTGCTACAATGTGTTACAATGTGTTACAGTGTTTGTTACAGTGTGTTACAATGTGTTGCAGTGTGTTACAGTTTTACAGTGTGTTATAGTCTGTGTTTCAGTGTGTGTTACAGTGTTACAGTGTGCTACAGTGTGTTACAGTGTTGCAATGTGTTACACTCTGTGTTTCAGTGTGCTATAGTGTGTTACAGTGTCTTACAGTGTGTGTTTTACAGTGTATGTTACAGTGTGCTACAGTGTCACAGTGTGTTACAGTGTTAGTGTGTACTGCAGTGTGTGACCGTGTGTATTACAATAATATAGTGTGTGCACTGCACCACACACTGTAATATTGTAACACATACTGTAACACACAGTAACATTGCAGTGTGTGTTACATTGTGGGCTTGTTGTGTTACATTGTGGTCTTGTTGTGTTACATTGTGGTCTTCTTGTGTTATGCTGTGGTCTTGTTGTGCTATATTGTGCAGTGATTGTGTTATTGTTGTGTATCTACCTGATGATCCAGCGGCAGAAGGTGCTGATGTTCTTCATGTCAGACTCCGTCACACTGAACGATCCGTTCGGTCCTCTGAGCACAAACTGTCCGTCACACATGGTTGCTATGGAGACAGGAATGATCCAATGATCCCAGCGTCACAGGTGGGCTGAACACCTGAACCAGACGAAACACCTGAAACATGATTGGTTACCGCAGTGAGCAGCAGCTTCATCAGAGGCGTCGGGACAGTCGTGGACTCCGTCACACAACCGATCGGTCGCCACGCACGTCAACCAATCAGCACACAGCATCTCATCGGAAGAACAGGTGACTGCACACGGAGCACACAGGTGTTAGAGACAACCCCACACACCTGGACAGGAGCAGCTGCAGGTGTTTTACCTGCTGTAGGGGTTTTACCTGCTGTAGGTGTGGTGCTGGTCACTGTAGGTGTTTTACCTGCTGCAGGTGTGGTGCTGGTCGCTGCAGGTGTGGTCTCCTCAGTGTTCTCTGCAGAAACACAAGAGGTTCTTCCATCTCCATATTTCTCCTCAGATGTTAACCTCTGAACTAATGTTGTCTCCTCAGAGTTCCATAGAGGTTCTCAGTCATCAGGTCCTGGTGATCGTAGGAGCTTCAGGAGAAACCAGCTGGAGGTTCATGAAGATATTTCTGAAGCATCTTCTAGAACCTCCAGCTGGTCTCTCCTGGACCTCCTACCATCTCCTCATCCTGTAGATGTTCTTCTATCTCCATGTTTCCAGACTCCTCAGAGAGTTTTACCCGTTTATTGATCAGGACTGAAAGCCTTACCTCACTGATGACATCACTGTGACCTCATCACCTCATTGATGACATCTCTGTGACCTCATCACCTCCCTGATGACATCACTGTGACCTCATCACCTCCCTGATGACATCACTGTGACCTCAGAGACTCACCTGTGATGTGGATGCTGTTCCTGTCAATGACCAATCCCCCGCCATCGGCCTCCTGAAGCCCCGCCTCCAGCTGCTGCTCCACCTCCTTGGGCTTGATCAGCTGATCGAACCAGAGGTCAAAGGTCACCACCACGCTGCCTCGACTGGTGATCAATAACTCAGATTAGGTCATCAATAAAGTCCTCAGCACATTTATTAGATACACAGTTCCAATCAATCAATCAATCAATCAATCAATCAATCAATCAATCAATCAATCAATCAATCAATCAATCAATCAATCAATCAATCAATCAATCAATCAATCAATATCATAAGGATAAGAAACAACTGATGAGTCCCTTCATCAGCTGATCAACATGATCAATCAGTAATAATGTGATTGATCAGTGATCTGTGATTGGTCAGTAGATCAGTAATGATGTGTTATTGATCAGTAATGATGTGTTATTGATCAGTAATGATGTGTTATTGATCAGTAATGATGTGTGATTCATCAGTAATGATGTAGTTATTGATCAGTAATGATGTGTGATTCATCAGTAATGATGTAGTTATTGATCAGTGGTGTGTTATTGATCAGTAGTGATGTGTGATTGATAAGTAATGATGTTATTATTGATCAGTAATGATGTGTGATTGATCAGTAATGATGTAGTTATTGATCAGATATCTGACCTGAAGCGTTGAACCTGACAGGACCTGAATGCCTGTTTTAGCTCACTTAGACTGAAGGCCTCGGACACCTGTCAGCCAATCAGAGGTTAGACTGAGGTCAAGTGACTTTACAGTGGAACCTGATCTGTTTGATGTGTGACTGAAGTAATGAAGCTGATCAGATCAATATTCTGGCCTTGTGTTCTGTGAGAAGGAAACATCTCCTCTCAGATGAAACTCACCAGCTGCTGGACGTCGAAGGCCAGAGACTTGAAGAGCAGACTGCTGGAGTTCTTCAGCTCTTCAGAGAACTCAGCTCCCTGTTTGATCACCATTCGCCCCCTCAGCCTCCCCGGCTCCTCAGCACCTCCACACCAACAACAACATAATCAATACCTGCCCTGATGTCATCGATCGGTGGCTGAACCGTGAGTCTACCTGCAGGCTCCAGGCTGAGATACGAGACGACTATCAGGCCGACACAACAGACGAGGAGAAGCAGCACCACGACGCTGAGGAGAACCTCCAGAGACGACAGCCGGCGAGTCATCCTGAGGACTGATCAATACCGATCGATTGAAATGATGAGAGAGAGCCTTCAGCTGCTTGTATGACACCTGTCAGTTTCTCTGCCGAGATCAGCTGCTGCTTCTTCGTCTGTTTACTTCATAAACTCTGAGCGGCTGACTGACCTGTTGGACTCTGAATCTGATCCCTGATCAGCTTTTATTGAGCTGCAAATGACAAATGACTCAGTATGACGGCAGCAACTGATAATCAATACAGCAGCTATTAATCAGTACAGCAGCTATTATTCAATTTTTTGTTGACAAGGTCAGAAACATTAGAGAGACTATTTTTCCACTGTCCTCTTTAAATGCTGACTTTGGTATATCTTTGTCTTCTAAGTGGTCATCCTTTAGCCCTGTGACCCTACAGGATATCACTGCTCTGCTTCAGAAAATGAAACCCTCCTCATCTCCTGCAGATGTTCTCCCTACAAAGTTGTTTAATACTGTTTTTAACATTATTGGCCCCACAATTGTGAAATTGATAAATGTTTCACTCTCAACTGGTGTGGTTCCCAGCTTTTTTAAACATGCGGTTGTTGAACCAGTACTTAAAAAGCCGAATCTAGACCCCTCACTACCTCTAAACTACAGGCCTATTCCCAAACTTCCATTTCTGTCTAAGATAATGGAAAAAGTGGTAGCAGAGAATCTCATTGTGTTTTTAGAAAAATTTAATGCTCTTGACAGATTTCAGTCAGGGTTCCGCAGAAATCATTTCACTGAAACGGCCTTGATCAGAGTCTCCAGTGACATTATGATGGCAGCTGACTCTGGTGAATACATGGTTCTGGTTTTATTGGACCTGTCATCTGCTTTTGACACTGTTGATCATAACATAATGATAAATAGACTTGAACAGATAGGGTTGTCTGGTTCTGTCATGAAATAGTTTACATCTTACCTCTCTGACAGAAGTTTTAGTGTCCTTGCTAATCAGATTCTCTCTGAAATGGCATGCCTGACGTGGGGTACCACAGGGCTCGGTTTTAGGACAATTTTGTTTTTATTGTATATTCTCCCTCTTGGGAAGTTAATTAGTCAGTTTAAGGATATTTCTTACCATCTGTATGCAGATGATATCCAATTATTCTGCTCCTTTAAGGATACTGAGTTGCACAAACTGTTTTCCTTAACCAGCTGTTTGACCAACATAAATCATTGGTTAACTGGAAATTTTCTTTAATTGAACTTAGATAAGACGGAGACACTAATTGTTGCCCCAGAAAATAGGATCCCCTTGATTAGGCATCACTTAGGCACCTTAGGCTCGTCCATCCAGTCTAGTCTTAGAAATCTGGGTGTTGTCTTTGACTCTGCCTTGTCTCTGGAGCAGCATACCAAAAATTTAATTAGAAACTGCTTTTTCCAGCTAAGGAATATTTCTAAACTGAGAGCTCTGGTGTCTAAAGCGGAGCTTGAAATGTTCATTCACGCCTTCATTTCTTCACGTTTAGATTACTGTAACAGCCTTTTTACCTGTTTGAGCCAGAAAGAACTTCATCGCCTACAGGCTGTTCAGAACTCTGCTGCAAGGCTCTTAACCCGCAGTAAAAAAAGAGATCACATCACCCCCGTTTTAAAAGAACTTCACTGGCTCCCAGTTCATTTTAGGATTCTTTTTAAAATTTTAGTTATCACTTTTAGAGCTCTGAATGGTCAAGCTCCAGCCTATATCTCTGATATTTTAAATTGCTACAACCCAAAACGTTCTCTGAGATCCTCAGGCCAAGGATTGCTGGTCATTCCCCATACCCGCTTTAAAACCAGAGGGGATCAAGCCTTTCAAGTAGTGGCCCCTAGGCTATGGAATGCTTTGCCAATGTCTCTGCGCACTTCAGATTCTGTTGAGTCCTTTAAAAGGCAGCTGAAGACCTGGCTGTTCAGTCAAGCTTTTAGCTCGGTGGTGTTGTTGTGACAACTTCTTTTGTTTTCTGTGTTTGTGCTCATGGTTGTGTCACTCCTTGTTTTTATTTGCTGATACAGCAGCTATTAATCAGTACAGCAGCTATTAATCAATACAGCAGCGATTAATCAATACAGCAGCTATTAATCAATACAGCAGCTGATAATCAGGAAGGATGTTTGTGCTGCTGGGAACAAGGATCAGAATTATTCTGACTGTTCAGACGAAAGTTTACAATCCCAACATGACACAAACAAACCATGTGTTTAGATGATGTTTACGTGTTTATATGAATATTTAGTTTAGATGAGAATCTAAATTGTCCGTAGGTGTGATTGTTTGTCTCTGTGTAGCCCTGTGATAGACTGTTACCTGTCCAGGTGAACCTGTGATAGACTGTTACCTGTCCAGGTGTCCCCTGCCTTCACCCTCACTCAGCTGGGATAGACTCCAGCCCCCCATGACCTTGAGGAGGATTAAATGGTGGATAATGGATCAATGAATGCTTACATGTTTATATGTATGTTTACATGTTTATATGTATGTTTACATGTTTGTATGTTTACATGTTTATATAATGTTTACATGTTTATATGTATGTTTACATGTTTGTATGTTTACATGTTTATATGTTTCTAAAAATGTTGTGAGTGTTGGTGTTGTTCAGATGTTGCCTGGCTCATCTGTATTCCTGCTGTTGCTGATTAGACTAAAGTCTACCTGTGCACCACATAAACCTGTCAGGTAATCTGCTGTAGTCAGGCCCTGCCCCCTGCACTCACCTGGCAGGTAATCTGCTGTAATCAGGCCCCGCCCCCTGCACTCACCTGGCAGGTCAAGGCTCACCTGCAGGATCTTAAATGAATCCTTGCTGTGACTTTATGAGCAGCAGGTTTACAGACGGAAACAAAGAAACATTCAGACGTTAGAAAACAATAAAACATCTCCAGAAACTACCAGATGTTCCCCAGATGTTCCTCAAATGTTCCCCAGATGTTTGTCATATGTTTGCCATATGTTCCCCAGATGTTTGCCAGATGTTTGTCATATGTTCCCCAGATGTTCGTCATATATTCCCCAGATGTTTGTCATATGTTTGCCATATGTTTGCCAGATGTTTGTTATATGTTTGCCAGATGTTTGTCACATGTTTGTGATATGTTCCCCAGATGTTTGTCATGTTTGTCAATGTTCCCCAGATGTTTGTCACATGTTTGTCATATGGTTGCCATATGCTTACCAGATGTTTGCCATATGTTTGCCAGATGTTTGTTATATATTTGTCATTTGTTTGCCAGATGTTTGCCATATGTTCCCCAGATGTTTGTCATATGTTCTCCATGTTTGTCATGTTTGCCATGTGTTTGCCAGATATTTGCCATATGTTTGCCAGATGGTTGTCATATGTTTGTCATATGTTTGCCAGATGGTTGTCATATGTTTGTCATTTGTTTGCCAGATGTTTGTCATATGTTTGCTAGATGTTTGTCAATGTTTCCCAGATGTTTGTCATATGTTTGCTATATGGTTGCCATATTTTTGCCAGATGTTTGCCATATGGTTGCCAGATGTTTGCCAGATGTTTGCCATATGTTCCCCAGATGTTTGCCAGATGTTTGACATATGTTACCCAGACGTTCCCCAGATGTTTGTCTTATGTTTGCCAGATGTTTGTTATATGTTTGCCAGATGTTTGTCATATGTTTGTCATATGGTTGCCATATGTTTGCCATATGTTTGCCAGAGTTTTTCCATATGGTTGCCAGATGTTCCTCACGTTTGCCAGATGTCTGCCTGATGTGTGCCATATGTTCCCCAGATGTTTGTCATATGTCTGCCAGATGGTCCCCAGATATTAGTCATGTGTTTTCCAGATGTTTACCATATGGTACCCAGATGTTTGCCAGATGATTGCCGGATGTTTGTCATAGGTTTGCCATATGTTTGTCATATGCTTGCCATATGTTTTCTAGATGATTGCCAGATGTTTGTGATATGTTTGCCATATGTTTGTCATATGTTTGCCATATGTTTGCAATATGTTTGTCATATGTTTGCCAGAGGTTTGCCAGAGGTTTGCCATATGTTTGCCAAATGTTTGCCATATGATTGCCAAATGTTTGCCAGATGGTTGTCATGTGTTTTCCAGATTTTTGCCATATGTTTTCCAGATGTGTGTCATATGTTTGCCAAATGTTTGCCAGATGGTTGTCATGTGTTTGCCAGATGTTTCCCAGATGTTTGTCATATGTTTGCCATATGCTTGTCATATGTTTGCCTGATACTTGTCATATGTTCACCAGATGTTTGTCATTTTTCCCCAGATGTTTATTATATGTTTGCCAGATCATTGCCAGATGTTTGCCACATCTGGACATTTGAACTTTCTAACTGAACACTAGCTCCTTCAGAAACTGGACTCACCTGGACTTGTTTCACTTCTTGAACATGTCAGATGTCTTCAGAAATCCTGCTGAAGCTCTGAAGACCAAACCTCTGGTTATCAGTAGGGTTGGGGTCAGTAGCTGCACATTAGCCTCAAATGTTTCTCTTCAAGAATCATCAAACCTTCAGTTCACTGCCTGAGGACCAAACCAGGTCCAGTCTGGACCACAGAGGTCTACTCGAAGCTGCTCTGGTGGCTCCAACAGGCTGCTTCAAACCAATGAGTCTCCAGATTGAAGCAGAAACATGAACAACATCGTAGAGATTCATGATCAATAACCTGTCAAACCAATCGGATCACTGTTCAGTTGGATCAGATGTCAGAAAGATCTGGTCCATCTCCTAGAAGCAGATGTTCTTCAGCTTTATCTCCTCTAACTGCACACGTCTGGAGCTACAACCTGAGGAGGCAGAAGGTCACCTGTGATCACCTGTACTGATGTCAGGAAGACGAACAGTCGACTGTCAGTCAGAATATATTTAGTAAACCCAGAAGCTGGATGAGTTCCTAACATCAGAGGATCTTGGTGCACAGAAGAAAGACGACTAATAAAAAACATCCGTTCATTTAGTTTAAAGGATTTAAAGAATCTACAGAGTTTGATCAAACAATCACTGGTTCATTGTCACAGAGGTTCTATTAGAGGTTCCTCTAATTATATTTAAACAGAATTATTCTTTCATTTTAGCTGAAAAGCTCAGAACCTGACAGAGTTCAGGAGATTACGATACTGATTAATGATTACATTCATGACTGATTTCAAAGATTAAACAATAAACACGTTAGTTGGTGGATATTTTTGAATCATTTACAGAGGTTGTTAGTTATTTGACTTCTCAGAAATTATATATATATTTTTTTCTGGTAAAATTCTCAGTAAATCAGCTGTGTTAGCGTTTATAAGCTTCATTTTGAACGTTCATTATTCATTGGTCACATGACGTCAGCTCGTGCTCAGAGAGTTCTGATTGGACGAGCGGATCATGACAGCTGGTAGATGTTCTTTGGGTCCGCCTCCTCATCCTCGTAGCGCTCTGAGGGGCAGGACAGGAAGTGAGATCACTGCAGATGTGTTTGTGTTTCTTGGAACAGTTTCTGAAACACTCACCTTCTTCTCCTTCTCTTCTCTTCAGCGTTTCTCCTCCGACCTCCTCCTCCTCTTCTTCTGAGCATTTGTCGATGTTTCGGTACGCCGCCTGACCACAGAAGAAGAAGTTAATGCCTGTCAGACATTAGTGAGGGCTCAGGAACATTTTACACCTGTCAGACAGTACTCAGGGCTCATGAACGTTTTAACGCCTGTCAGACATTACTCGGGGCTCAGGAACGTTTTAACGCCTGTCAGACATTACTCGGGGCTCAGGAACGTTTTGACACCTGTCAGACACTACTCAGGGCTCATGAACGTTTTAACGCCTGTCAGACACTACTCAGGGCTCAGGAACTTTTTAATGCCTGTCAGACACTACTCAGGGCTCAAGTCGGTTTTAACACCTGTCAGACACTACTCAAGGCTCAAGAACGCTATGACACCTGTCAGACACTACTCAGGGCTCAGGAGCATTTCAACGCCTGTCAGAAACTACTCAGGGCTAAGTAATGTTTTAACGCCTGTCAGACACTAATATGGGCTCAGGAACGTTTAATGCCTGTCACACACTACTCAGGGCTCAGTACGTGACCTCACCTGTCAGACACTACTCAGGGCGCAGGAATGTTTTAACGCCTGTCAGACACTACTCAGGGCTCAGGAACGTTTTAACGCCTGTCAGACAATACTATGGGCTCAGGAACGTTTTAACGCCTGTCAGACACTACTGAGCGCTCAGGAACGTGACTCACCTGCTCGCTGTGATGCGATGACGCCTCTTTGTTGGAGGGGAGGAGCCTGCTGATGAGCTGGCCAATCGCCTTGAAGGTGGGTCTGTCGGTGGGCTCCAGGCTCCAGCAGAGCGTCATCAGGTGATACCTGCCACACAGGTGAGCTGTGTCACATTCAGTCATTTGACTCCACCCATCTGGATCAGCTGATCACCTGCTCACATCTCAGCGGGGGCGAAGTCCGGACGCCGCATGTGGCCGCCATCTTTGATCATCTTGTAGAAGTTGGTATCCACGGAGACGTTGGGGTATGGGCTCTTACCTGGGTAGGTGAACACAGAGGGGAGGGGGAGGGGTCAGAAAGCTCATCCAATGAGACGAGAGCAAAGCCATGTGACCGATGCAAATATGTGACATCACTATGATGTCATGGGTAGTGTAGCGCCCAGAACAGTGTCAACATGGTTACCCAGAGAGAAGATGTGTTGCCATGGTTACCTAGAGAGAAGATATGTTGCCATGGTTACCTAGAGAGAAGATATGTTGCCATGGTTACCTAGAGAGAAGATCTCCCACAGTAAGACTCCGTAGGACCAGACGTCGCTCTGCAGTGTGTAGACGCACTGAAAGATGCTCTCAGGGGCCATCCACTTCACCGGCAGCCGGGCCTGTCAAAATAAGAGCCAGGACTGTCAGAATAAGAGTCAGAACTGTCAAAATAAGAGCCAGAACTGTAAAAATAGGAGCTAAATCTGTCATAATAAGAGCCAGGACTGTAAAAATAAGAGCTAAAACTCACAAAATAAGAACTAAAACCGTCAGAATAAGACCAAAAACTGTCAGAATAAGAGCCAGGACTGTCAAAATAAGAGACATGCCTTCACAATAAGAGCGCGGTATCTCAAAATAACCTATACAACAATAATAATGCACTGTCTCATCAGAAGATACTCTTCACAATAACAAATTTATTTCACGCTGGATTTGGAACATGTGTCAGCGCTGATGTGGTGCACTGTGATTGGCTCCTGGTTGCTATGGCAGCAACAACAGAGAAACTTTTTATTGAGTGTAAGGTACGGTAGCTGTTCAGTTGTTGTTGTTGTTGTTGTTGTTGTTATTGTTGTTGTTTACAGGTTAGAGTGCGTCTGGACTGAACACTGACATTTCCTTGGACGATGTAGCTGTCATCGTTACAGATGTCTCGGGCCAAACCGAAGTCACAGATCTTTGCAACGTGATGGTCGGTCAGCAGGACATTCCTCGCTGCCACGTCTCTGTGGATACACTGAGAGACAGACAGGTGAGACAGACAGGTGAGAGACAGACAGGTGAGAGACAGACAGGTGAGATAGACAGGTGGTGTGTTTTCTTACATTCCTGGTTGACAGAAAGTCGAGACCCTGAGCCACCTGGTGAGAAAACCTCATGAGGTCACTGACAGAGAGATTGTCTGTGTGTCCACCTGTGAGACAGACAGGTGGGAGGTGAGACAGGTGTGTCCGTCCAGAGGTTTACAGGTGAGTTCAGGTCAGGTCTTACCCAGGTGTGATCGTCCTGAACTGAGAAACGGCTGCATCTCCTGATACTCAGAACAGCACGAGATCCCACTGTCACTGCAGCACAGATACACAGACATGAAGTACAAGTACTGCAACACATGACAGGTACACACACATGAAGTACAAGTACTGCAACACATGACAGGTACACAGAGATGAAGTACTAGTATGATTTGTATGTACAACTATGCAGTATTTATGTTTCTCCATAGTCTAGAATATGAGCTATTTCATGTTTCCACTGACACACAACCTAAGCCGTACTAATACTCTATCAGTTCCCTTTCATGTGCAGTAATGTTGTTTTAATATGTAGTACTTCTGTATAGTTTGGTTTGTTTTTAGTTTTATACTACATTCCTTAAATGTAATGGAAGTTTACCCATTGTGGGATTAACAAAGGGTTATCTCATCTCATCTCATCTCATCTCACCATATCTTCTTTCATCTCATCTCATCTCATCTCATCTCATCTCATCTCATCTCATCTCATCTCATCTCATCTCATCTCATCTCATCTCATCGCATCTCATCTCACCATATCTCCTTTCATCTCATCTCATCTAATCTCATCTTCCTGACAGAAAGCTTTTGTGAGTTCTCTCTCCGTCTTGCAGGACTTCAGATTGAAAAATGAACAACAGTGATTTAAAATGAGAGAGCTGGGGTTTACAGGGTTGCACTAAGCTATTAAAATTTATTTCAACTTCATTACTGACATGTTCTAAATGTTTTCAATTTCAGCCAAATTTCAATAAACCTTTACAAAGTTATTGTAATAGAATAATTTTCTTTCTGTTGTAAATACACTATATTGCCAAAAGTATTCGCTCACTTGCCTTGACTTGCATATGAACGTAAGTGACATCCCGTTCCTAATCCATAGGGTTCAATATGACATCAGTCCACCCTTTGCAGATAGAACAGCTTCAGCTCTTCTGGGAAGGCTGTCCACAAGGTTTAGGAGTGTGTTTATCGGAATTTTTGACCATTCTTCCAGAAGCACATTTGTGAGGTCACACACTGATGTTGGACCAGAAGGTCTGGCTCTCAGTCTCTGCTCTAATTCATCCCAAAGGTGTTCTATCAGGTTGAGGTCAGGACTCTGTGCAGGCCAGTCAAGTTCATCCACACCAGACTCTGTCATCCATGTCTTTATGGACCTTGCTTTGTGCACTGGTGCCACATGAAGTCTGAAGGTCTGTAGCGATGGACTCTGCAGAAAGTTGGCCACCTCTTGGCACTATGCTCCTCAGCATCCACTGACCCCGCTCCGTCAGTTTACGTGTCCTACCACTTGGTGGCAGAGTTGCTGTCGTTCCCACACACTTCCACTTTCTTATAATACAGCTGACAGTTGACTGTGGAATATTTAGGAGCCAGGAAATGTCACAACTGGATTTGTTGCACAAGTGGCATCCTATCACAGTTCCATGCTGGAATTCACTGAGCTCCTGAGAGCGAGCCATTATTTCACAAATGTTTGTAAAAGCAGTCTGCATGCCTAGGTGCTTGATTTTATACACCTGTGGCCATGGAAGTGATTAGAACACCTGATTCTGATTATTTGGATGAGTGAGCGAATACTTTTGGTAATATAGTGTAGCTGTATTAATTGTGGACATCTGGACTGTAAAGTTGTGTTTCAGGAACTTCCAGACCTCCGCAGTCGGCCGTTCTGGGCAGCCATGTTCTTGTAGAACACCTTGTCTTCCAAGTTGTCCACATTCAACATGGACGCCATGATGTCATCAGCATGAGCCCGCAGGAAGTTGAGCAGGTCGCCGTGGCTACAGTACTCTGTGATCATCAGCATGGGGCCTGGAGGGGCGGAGTGAGAGATGAGGAGGCGGGGTTACAGGGTTGGGGGCGGGTTTAGAGTATTAGGGGTGGGGTTAGATGTGAAGGGGTGGAGTTAGAGCTCTGCATGGTTCATCAAAGAATGAAATCATCTGAAACACGTTTTCTGAGTGAAATGATCGTGTTTGAGGTCAGATCATTGATAATTCATTCATCATCACCTCCCTGAGTGCACGCCCCCAGCAGGTTCACAATGTTGTCATGGTAACCAAGATGGCTGAGGATCTTCAGCTCTGACATCAGAGCCTCCCGTTCCTCTGAGTGAGCACTGGCTGTGGACGAATAAATGTCAGATCAATAGAGGATGATGAAGATAAACTTCATTATTTAGAGGATGATGAAGATAAACATCATTATTTAGAGGATGATGAAGATAAACGTCATTATTTAGAGGATGATGAAGATAAACATCATTATTTAGAGGATGATGAAGATAAACATCATTATTTAGAGGATGATGAAGATAAACATCAGATCAATAGAGGATGATGAAGATAAACATCATTATTAAGAGGATGATGAAGATAAACGTCATTATTTAGAGGATGATGAAGATAAATGTCAGATCATTAAAGGATGATGACTGAGGGGATGATGAAGATCAGACTACATTTATTTTACTGCTTGGTAAAGCCTGTTTTGTTATTTTTCTGTCTGATTTAAGTCTGATTCTGGGACTCCAGGAGTCACTGAGCTATTTTACTTCTTCAACTGTTTGACATAACAGCAGCAGCTTTTCCTGACATCCTTCAACCCTTAACGATGATGAAGATGAAGGCGCCAGGACTCACGTTTGAGCATCTTCACGGCGACTCTGGTGACCTTGTTGTCGGTTTCCAGTCCGTAAGCTGTCGCCTCCACCACCTTCCCAAATGCCCCCGAGCCCAAAACGGCACCTGAAAGACCAGGGGTCCATTTAACGAAGCAGGTTCAACAAACTCTGAGTTTAACCCTGAACTCTGAGTTGATCTACTCTGAGGTAGAAAACTCTGAGTTTTCGGTTTCACAACGGCTGATTTGAGTTGGTTCAATCAACTCGGACTAGTTTCACTTGGAGTTAAGCGCGTGCACCACAACTCTGAAAAGCCAGTATCAATGGAGCGCCGATTCGACGAATCACCATGGCAACGGGGAAGCGGAGGACAACACCGCTTGAACTGGAAATCTTAATGCACTTATATAGCGAGTTTGAGCATGTTTTTAGAAAGAAGTGCAACACCTGCAGCTGCAAAAGAGAGGAAGACGGTGTGGGAGAACATTGCTGCCTGGGTCAATGCGTAAGTTTAAATCACAATAATATTACAGGAAAACTGTTTGAATAGTAGCCTATTAAGTTATTTCATTTAAGTGCAATCCTGCAGGGGAGAAGCGCATGTGGCAGCAGATGAAGATGAAATATAAAAACATTTTTAAAACAGGTAAGACGTCGGCATAATCTCATGGAGCTACCTCATTTTGATCATGTTCTACATTGTAAAGTAGCCTAAATATTAAGTGGCTGTTTTACTGTGCAGTGGTTTTATCCCACACAGCCTAAATGTCTGCATCCATATCATGTTCTGTTAAATAATTAAGCCTATTTAAACTAACAGACTTCTACTCAGCCAACAATATATATATATATATATATACACACACACACACACACACACACACACACACACACACACACACACACACACACACACAGAGCCTTGATAACTCTGACAGGTTTATGTCCAGGGAAAACGACAAAGATGGTAAAAGCCGTTTCAGGGCCAGACACGCATTTCTGACCATCCTACATACAGTTGTCTTACTTAAGTGTTCTGCATCTCTGACATTATATAAAAAACTTCCATTTGCAAAGAACCGCACCGCAACACACAATATCTGCTGGGATGTGAGAGCATGACTGTGGTTGGTCATGTTGTAAATGTAAGGACGGATTAGGTTGTATGTAGATTATGGACTGTGACATGAAATGGTACCGTTCAAAAAGATAACTGTCCGGAAATGCGAGAACATCTATGCACGGTCTGATAACAATCTCCCGATGAATATTTAATTCTCTGTGCAGTAATGCTGCTCCTTCATCTACTGGATCATTAATAAAAGGACATGACATTTTGACACATGGCAGAACTAGACTTCGCCAAAACTCGCCAGCTGACTGAATGAATGAGGAAATGAAATAACGTGTGTGGCTGAAAGAGGAAGGAGACAGAGAGAAACTCGAGGTTTACTGAGATAAACCTGGTCCTGACCAGGTTAGATTCATAGAGTCTGTTACTATGGTAACTGACCGAGAGTTTAAGTTACCTCTCTTTGTGAAACAGGCTAGAGTTACCCCTCTGTCTCTGGTTTGAGTTACCTCCCTTTGTGAAACGGAAAACTCAGAGTTTCCCTCATTTCAGGGTTAACAAACTCAGAGTTTTCACTAAACCTGCTTCGTGAAACGGACCCCAGGAAACTGAGTTCAGCTGGAGGGACGAGAACGTTGAGGTGTCCAGAACAGTCGTACCGAAGCTAAATTAAAGAAACGTTGTTATGTTAGGAACAGTCATACCGACATTTAGCTAAAGAAAGGTTGATGTTATGTTAGGAACAGTCATACCGAGGTTTAGCTAAAGAAACATTGATGTTATGTTAGGAACAGTCATACCGAGGTTTAGCTAAAGAAACGATGTTATGTTAGGAATAGTCATACCGAGGCGGAGCAAAAGAAACGTTGATGTTAGGTTAGCAACAGTCGTACGGAGGTTGAGCTAAAGAAACATTGATGTTATGTTAGGAACAGTCATACCGAGGCTAAGCTAAAGAAATGTTGATGTTATGTTAGGAACAGTCGTACTGAGGCTAAGCTAAAGAAACGTTTATGTTATGTTAGGAACAGTCGTACTGAGGCTAAGCTAAAGAAACGTTTATGTTATGTTAGGAACAGTCGTACCGAGGCGGAGCTTGTCTCGAGGAAACTCCCACTTGTGATTATACGGCAGCTGGGTGGGGTCAACGAAGGTGTAGTTGTTCCCATCAGTGCTCTCAATGATCTTCCAGCGGATCTCGTATTTGGGTTGCTGGTAGAAGAAGAAGCAGATTTTTTGTCTTTACTGTCAGTCTGCAGGTATTTATCACAGTCAGAAGATTCTAGAGAGAGCTGAACCCCTAAACATGAACCACAGCAGGAATAAATAAGAGATTAACCTGAAACATGAGCACTAAGAACCAGGAATAAATAAGAGATTAACCCGAAACATGAGCACGAAGAACCAGGAATAAATAAGAGCTTCTCTGTAATAAATAAAAAAATAAATGAATGGCATTTATTAAACTAAGAAACATTAAGTCAAATCATGTGACTCACACACCTGTCTGCACCTGTAAAAGACAACCAATAGGAGCAGGAGGAGGACGACGATGACACTCAGAGCTCCAATCAGAGCCGGCGTGAAGACGACCAGACGTTCAGGGCCTGGAGACAGATCAATATTCATTTATTGATCGATCAGTTTGATTATCGATGATAAAGCTTCATGTCTTCAGGATTTCTGTCTAAAATCAAACCTACTGGGACTGAAGACGACACGAGACTCTCCCACCAGGTTGGAGGAGACACACTCGAAGGTGACATCATCGTCAGATGACAAAGGGAGGTGTGTCCTCACCTCCTCGTCTGCCTGTGAGGTCACCCCAGCAGAAGGAACCTGATTGGTGGAGACGTTCGCGCACCTAGAGACACAGACGTCACATGATTCTGAGTCCAGATACCCTCAGGTGGTTTGTGGCCTGCAGGGGGCGCTGCTCATACGTACGTGGGCTGGACGCCGGGGCAGGTGAGCCAGAGGATTGTGGGTAACGGATATCCAGAGCTGCTGCAGGTCAGAGTGGTGTTTTCCACAGAGATGGCGACAGTCGGTGAACCTGAAGAAAGAAAAGATTTAAATGTTCCTCGACCTCAAAGAACCACCAGGTGGAACATCTGCCGACAGGTAAGGGTCATGGACCAGACGAGGACAAAACACGGTTCCTACAGTAGATTCAGACAGGTAAGGGTCATGGACCAGACGAGGACAAAACACGGTTCCTACGGTAGATTTGGAGGTCAACGTTCTGCGAGCCATTGAAGAACAAGTTTGAAAAATGAAAAGAGTATCGACCTCGATCCTCCTGACGCACCCGGTGCAGCAGCAGACTGGCCTCGGACCTTCAACAGGACAAATACCACCTTAAAATGAACAATACCACCTTAAAAATGAACAAATACCACCTTAAAAATGAACAAATAGCACCTCAAAAATGAACAAATACCACCTTAATGCCTCTCCTTTCAGCTCTTAGCCTGTTAGCCTGGGTTAGCCTGCTAGCCTGGGGTCAGCCTGCCAACCTGTAGTTAGCATGCTAGCCTGGGATCAGCCTGCTAGCCTGGGGTTAGCCTGCTAGCCTGGGGTTAGCCCGTTAGCCTGGGGTCAACCTGCTAGCCTGGGGTCAGCCTACTAGCCTGGGGTTAGCCTGCTAGAATGGGGTCAGCCCGTTAGCCTGGGATCAGCCTGTTAGCCTGGGGTCAGCCTGCTAGCCTGGGGTTAGCATGATAGCCTGGGATTAGGCTGTTAGCATGGGGCTAGCCTGCTAGCCTGGAGTTAGCCTGCTAGAATGGGGTCAGCCCGTTAGCCTGGGGTCAGCCTGTTAGCCTGGGGTCAGCCTGCTAGCCTGGGGTTAACATACTAGCCTGGAATTAGCCTGTTAGCCTGGGGTCAGCCTGCTAGCCTGGGGTTAACATACTAGCCTGGAATTAGCCTGTTAGCCTGGGGTTAGCCTGCTAACCTGTAGCCGTTAGCAGCATTGCTCTCCTGGTACACTGTGTTGTTGTCATTGGTGATGTGTTCTGGTGTGGTCCAGTGCTGGCTCCTGATTGGAGGATACGCCTCCATCACAAAGGTCAGCGTCACGTCGTGGCCTTCGTACGCTTCCACCCTGCTAACATTAGCGCTGCTAGCCTCAGCGCTAGCGTTAGCTTCCAGAGAGCTGCTGGTGGTGTTACCGTTAGCGGGCTGCCTCAGGTAGATCCTCAGGATCGGCCGATCTGAACAGAAAGGAGAGTCACTGTCACTCTGCCAGTCATCACCTGTCCTGTCGTCTGGTCGTCTACGTACCCAGCACAGTGAGCTGTGTGGTTGCTGTGGCGACCCCGGCCTCGTTGACAGCCGTACAGGTGTACGGTCCGCTGTGATGCAGGTGGACGGGGGAGACGCTCAGTGTGCTGTTGATGTACAGCTGGTTGTTACCGTAGCGACGTCTGATGGTGGCATTCAGTTTCTGAAATAAATCAACCAATCAGCACACAGCTTGGAGCAGACACACTGGTGACCTCTGACCTCTCACCTGTATCTGTGGGTGTGTCCAGGTGAGGTTGTAGAAGTGGGAGGGGTTACTGCTCAGACAGGTGACCTCAAATAGCTCTCCTTCCAGACGGACAAGTTCAGCCTGACTGACGGACAGCGAGGGAGGATGACGCAGCCCTGCAGACAGACAGGTGGTAGACAGACAGGTGGCAGACAGGCAGGTAAGAAGAACAGACATGTAACCAGACAGACAGACAGACAGGTGGTAGACAGACAGGTGGCAGACAGACAGGTGAGCAGGCAGACAGACAGACAGACAGGTGGTACACAGACAGGTGGTAGACAGGTAAGCAGACAGACAGATGACAGACAGACAGACAGACAAGTGACAGACAGACAGGTGGCAGATAGACAGACAGACAGGTGGTACACAGACAGGTGGTAGACAGACAGGTAAGCAGACAGACAGGTGACAGACAGACAGACAGACAGACAAGTGACAGACAGACAGGTGGCAGACAGACAGAGGTGGCAGACAGACAGGTGAGCACACAGACAGACAGACAGACAGACAGACAGACAGGTGGTAGACAGACAGGCAAGCGGACAGACAGGTAAACAGACAGACAGGTAAAGAGACAGACAGGTGACAGACAGACTTACTGGGGACCACCAGCAGGTCTACAGGTGTGGATCTGAACAGTCTCCCGTCCTTCCAACCTGAACAGGTGTAGCGTCCACTAAACGACCTCTGCGGGTGTTGGATCAGTGCTCCACTCCGAGGGTCAAAGGTCACCTTCATGCCTGGGGGCAGGCCCCGCCCCCTGTCCTCTGATTGGAGGGTCAGGTTTGTGAGGGACGGGTCTGTCAGCAGACACCTGAACAGGTAGTCCTGGCCCTCCTTGAGGATGGGGCTGCTGCTGCGAGGCGTGACGAAGACGCTGGAGGGGTGGGCGGGGTCTGCAGAGGGCATGATGGGAAACATTTAACATTTAAATAACCGCTATTTACTGACAGGGGACGTGGCCTCAGCTCATCTTACCTGTGATGTACAGGTGGATCCAGGTGTGCAGGTGTTCCAGGCTGCGGTTGGCGTACCCACAGCGGTACGTCCCGGTGTGTCGGGGGTCCGCCCTGCTCACTTGCACTGGATCCGGTAAACTGTCCTCAAACTGCAGCCGGAACGCAGAGCTGGACCAGTGTACCAACCCGTTACCATGGCAGCTGAGGCTGAAGGCGGAGCCAGCTGCCAGAACTGCGTCTGATCGGTTTGGTAGGAAGTTAGAGTTCAGATGGATCATTGGCGGACCAGGAAGTTCTGAAACAAATAAACACTAAATGTAAACCAAAGATCATAATTACCAATTACAAGAACACCCAAGAACACCTGGCCATGGCCCTAAATACAGGTGTGAAGACAGGTACAGCAAACCACATGGAGATCACCAGGAGCTGTCAGGACACTCATCACTCCACCTGCTGGTTCACCTGTCGGACACTCACTCTGCTGCCCCCAGTGGCCAAAACAAATAAAGGAACATTGATCCATTAATAGTTTGACAGGTGTGGACTCGGGTGAATCTGGAACATGTCCATGTCATTTTGATACTCAGAGGAGATCAGCGGATTTAGGCTGAGAGGTTTCCCGATGTCAGGAGGAGCAGCAGAACATGAAAGCACGAGTCTGAGATTCTCTCTGATCTCTGGGTTTATGCTGTAGATGGGAGAAGATCAGGTTTAGATTCCAGACATACATGGGGATGACTGGTCTGTTCGGAACATATCATATCTGACTCCTGCAGTGTCTGAAGGCCATTAGAACCTTAGAAAAGGAAAAGAGCCATTCTTCCTTCATGTTTGCTAATGGGAACTTTATGAGCCTTTGTAGCTTTTGGGCCTTAACTTTTGAAAATGCAGTTTTTTCTTGTCACAATAGGAAACCCTGATTCTCAGTAAGATTTGTTTCCAGGAAACTTAAACTACAGAGGACCACCGGTAGAACCCCGAGGAACCCCAGAACATGGTGGAGGTCAGCTAAAACTGTGTAAAATGGTAAATGGACTACACTTAAACACAGCCTTTCTACCTCACACAGCCTTTCTACCTTATTGTTACTCAGATCACTTCACAGTGTGTTTCTCATATGTTCACACTCTAACGCTAACAGAACGTCCATGGATGTTATTGCTTTGCACGGTGGGTTCAGGGTCTGGCCTGAATCAAACCACCAACCTGCTCTACCAATAAGTAACTAAATAAATGAAGGGACCGAGCTGTGATCCACTGAACAACACGCCACTGCAGGGAGGAACAACAACTTTATTAGAAATCAGAGAAGTTACAATCAGTGAAATCAGTTACAGATTTAATGGAACACATAGTTATGTTTGAAAACTCATCAGCTTGATTCATTAATTAACTGACAGCATGTTTGTTCCCTGGTTAGGAACCAACAAACTCTTTGATTGGCTGGTTAGAAGCATAGACAAGCATCTAATGTCATCATCATTAGAAGCTCTGTGATTGGCTGCCTCTAGAGGGTCGGAGGCTGTGATTGGCTGTCTGTAGAGGGTCCAGGATTTGATTGGCTGCCTGTAGAGGGTCGGAGGTTGTGGTTGGCTGCCTGTAGGGGGTCGGAGGTTGTGATTGGCTGCCTGTAGAGGGTCGGAGGTTGTGATTGGCTGCCTGTAGGGGGTCGGAGGTTGTGATTGGCTGCCTGTAGAGGGTCGGAGGTTGTGACTGGCTGCCTGTAGGGGGTCAGAGGTTGTGATTGGCTGCCTGTAGAGGGTTGGAGAATGTGATTGGCTGTCTGTAGAGGGTCCAGGCTGTGATTGGCTGCCTGTAGAGGGTCGGAGGTTGTGATTGGCTGCCTGTAGAGGGTCGGAGGTTGTGACTGGCTGCCTGTAGGGGGTCAGAGGTTGTGATTGGCTGCCTGTAGAGGGTCGGAGGTTGTGATTGGCTGCCTGTAGAGGGTCAGAGGTTGTGATTGGCTGCCTGTAGAGGGTTGGAGAATGTGATTGGCTGCCTGTAGAGGGTTGGAGGATGTGATTGGTTGTCTGCAGAGGGTCGGAGGTTGTGACTGGCTGCCTGTAGGGGGTCGGAGGTTGTGATTGGCTGCCTGTAGAGGGTTGGAGAATGTGATTGGCTGTCTGTAGAGGGTCCAGGCTGTGATTGGCTGTGTATGGAGGGTCCAGACGCCGTGATTGGCCGCCTGCAAAGGGTCGGAGGTTGTGATTGGCTGCCTGCAGAGGGTCGGAGGTTGTGATTGGCTGCCTGCAAAGGGTCGGAGGTTGTGATTGGCTGCCTGCAGAGGGTCGGAGGTTGTGATTGGCTGCCTGTAGAGGGTCAGAGGTTGTGATTAGCTGGTCACAGGCTGGTGGCAGCAGGTTTCTTGGTCATGTCCTGCAGCTGGGTGGCGATGCGGGACGTCTGCAGCAGTAACGCCTGGTGGTTTTCGACCAGCAGACTCTGGTGCCGAGCCAGGTTTTGGAGATCCTGGATCTGCTGGGACCCCTGAGGACAGAACACCAGAAGACCGGTTAGACTGGACTGGATCACTTTATCTGCAGCCAACAAGATCATTAACTTAGACTATTAAAGATTTTCTCTGTGCTTAAACCAGACTGGTGTAGACCACATTAGAACAGGTTAGTCTAGACTGGTTAACTCAAATATTCCTACCCGATCAGAACTGGACTAACTGGATCAACTAAACTGTTCAACATATCCAAGTTAATGTTATCTAAACCTGAGATAAACTGAACTAAACCTGAGAAAAACCAAACTAAACATGACATAAACCAAACTAAACCTGAGATAAACCAAACTAAACCTGAGATAAACTAAACTAAACCTGAGATAAACCAAACTAAACCTGAGATAAACTAAACTAAACCTGAGATAAACCAAACTAAATCTGAGATAAACTAAACCAAACCTGAGATAAACCAACCTAAAGCTGAGATAAACCAAACTAAACCTGAGATAAACTAAACTAAACCTGAGAAAAACCAAACTAAACCTAAGATAAACTAAATTAAACCTGAGATAAACCAAACTAAACCTGAGATAAACCAAACTAAACCTTACATAAATCAAACTAAACCTGAGATAAACTAAACCTGAGATAAACCAAACTAAACCTGAGATAAACTAAACTAAACCTGAGACAAACCAAACTAAACCTGACATAAATAAGATAAATAACAAACTAAAATAGTAATAAAAACACTCAGATGCCACTCTGCTGGACCTACCTGAGTTTCCAGAATGCCAAGCTGCTGGACCACCTGGGTCTGATGCTTGGCGACCTCCTTCTGGATCTGGACCAGCTGTGTCAGCAGACTCAGCACATTCATCTTCCATGCATCCTCTTGTTTCTGGTTCTGGACCAGCTCCAACAGCTTGGGGGTGGAGCTTGGTCCATTGTCACTGGCGTCTGATTGGCCAGGAGACTGGGCGGCGCCCATCGTCATGGCAGCTGCTGAGTTGTCAGGGAGATCACCTGCAGTGAAGACGCCTGAAGTCAAAACTTCAGTTTTACACCGTAAAGCCTTTACGTGGCTGTGATTTTCAGAATAAGAGTATTCTAAGAGTTAAAGAGGACGTGTTTACAGGTGTGTTAGATGGGCAGGTGTGGCAGCCAATCATATACTAGTAGTCCTGGTAGCAAGAGTTTAACCACCTGACCAAACTCAACAGGTTAGAAAAACTAAACATGGAATAAAATAAACCTGAGACAAACTAAACTTGAGGTAAACTAAACCTGAGCTAAATTAAACCTGAGGTAAACTAAACCTGAGGTAAACTAAACTTGAGGTAAACTAAACCTGAGGCAAACTAAACCTGAGATAAACTAAACCTGAGGTAAACTAAACATGAGGTAAATTAAACCTGAGGTAAACTAAACCTGAGATAAACTAAACCTAAGATAAACTAAACCCGAGTTAAACTAAATCTGAGGTAAACTAAACCTGAGGCAAACTACACCTGAGATAAACTAAACCCGAGATAAATTAAACCTGAGATAAACTATACCTGAGATACACTAAACTAAACCTGAGATAAATTAAACCTGAGGTAAACTAAACCTGAGATAAATTAAACCTGAGATAAACTAAACCTGAGATAAATTTAACCTGAGATAAACTAAACTTGAGATAAATTAAACCTGAGGTAAACTATACCTGAGATACACTAAACTAAACCTGAGGTAAACTAAACTAAACCTGGGATAAACTAAATCTGAGATAGGCTAAACCTGAAGTAAACTAAACCTGAGGTAAACTAAACCTAAGGTAAACTAAACCTGAGGTAAACTAAACCTAAGGTAAACTAAACCTGAGATAAACATGTCAGGTGTTGCTAATACCAGTAAAGTCACACTGAACAACACGTCATGTTGTGAAGCTTCATGTGACAGTTGGAGACTCAGTTTCACAATCACAGCAGAAAACCAGATGTGAAACTAACAACACACTATGTGTGTGTGTGTGTGTGTTATTGTGTGTATTTGTGTTGTAGGCGTGTTGTGTGTATTTGTGTTGTAGGTGTGTTGTGTGTATTTGTGTTGTACTGTAGGTGTGTTGTGTGTATTTGTGTTGTGTTTTAGGTGTGTTGTGTGTACTTGTGTTGTGTTTTAGGTGTGTTGTGTGTATTTGTGTTGTGTTGAAGGTCTGTTGTGTGTATTTGTGTTGTGTTGAAGGTCTGTTGTGTGTATTTTTTGTTGTGTTGTAGGTGTGTTGTGTGTATTTGTGTTATGTTGAAGGTCTGTTGTGTGTATTTGTGTTGTGTTGTAGGTGTGTTGTGTATTTGTGTTGTGTTGTAGGTGTGTTGTATTTGTGTTGTGTTGTAGGTGTGTTGTGTGTATTTGTGTTGTAGGTGTGTTGTGTGTATTTGTGTTTTGTTGTAGGTGTGTTGTGTTTTTGTGTTGTAGGTGTGTTGTGTGTATTTGTGTTATACTGTATTTGTGTTGTGTGTATTTGTGTTATACTGTAGGTGTGTTGTGTATTTGTGTTGTTTGTATTTGTGTTTTGTTGTAGGTCTGTTGTGTGTATTTCAAATGACCAGAGGTCTGTTTCACGAAGCAGGTTCAACAAACTCTGAGTTTAACCCTGAACTCTGAGTTGATCTACTCTGAGATAGAAAACTCTGAGTTTCTGGTTTCACAACGGCTGATTTGAGTTGGTTCAATCAACTCGGACTAGTTTCACCAGGAGTTAAGCGCGTGCACCACAACTCTGAAAAGCCAGTATCAATGGAGCGCCGATTCGACGAGTCACCATGGCAACGGGGAAGCGGAGGACTACACCGTTTGAACTGGAAATCTTAATGCGCTTATATAGCGAGTTTGAGCATGTTTTTAGAAAGAAGTGCAACACCTGCAGCTGCAAAAGAGAGGAAGACGGTGTGGGAGAACATTGCTGCCTGGGTCAATGCGTAAGTTTAAATCACAATAATATTACAGGAAAACTGTTTGAATAGTAGCCTATTAAGTTATTTCATTTAAGTGCAATCCCGAATTTTTAAAACAGGTAAGAAGTCGGCATAATCTCATGGAGCTACCTCATTTTGATCATGTTTTACATTGTAAAGTAGCCTAAATATTAGGTGGCTGTTTGACTGTGCAGTGGTTTTATCCCACACAGCCTAAATGTCTGCATCCATATCATGTTCTGTTAAACAATTAAGCCTATTAAACTAACAAAGACTTCTACTCAGCAATATATATATATATATATATATATATATATATATATATATATATATATATATATATATATATATATATATATATATTCAATTCAATTTTATTTATATAGCGCCAATTACAGTCAAATTGTCTCGAGACGCTTTACAGAACCCATATGCCTGACCCCCAGAGCAGCCAAAAGGCGACAGTGGCAGGAAAACACCCTTTTAACAGGGAAAAAAACCCTCGAGCAGAACCCGGCTCTAATGTGGGGGGACCCATCTGCCTGCTGGCCGGGCGAGTTGAGAGGGACAGAAGAGGTAGAAAGGTAGAAATAGAGGGGTAGAGGTAGAGATAGAGGGATACAGATAGAGGGGTAGAGATAGAGAGGTGGGGGGTGGGACACAAGGACCATAAAACACAGCCACACATCTGAAGCATCCAGCATCCAGCTCTAGGACCAGGGACACTCAGAGAAAGGACACAGAAAGAAACAGAGTGAATGTAATGCAATAAAGGTATATATAGTAAATACATAGGTAGTTAGAAAAGGGCTCAGTGCATCAAGAGAGGTTCCCCAGCAGTCTAGGCCTATAGCAGCATAACTAGGGGCAACTAAAGGGACGTCAAGAGGGGAAGTCAGTTTTGCAAATGAAAACACCAGCTCACCCCGTCAGGGTCACCCAGTCAGCCCTAACTATAAGCTTTGTCGAAAAGGAAGGTTTTAAGCCTGGTCTTAAAAATAGAGAGGGTGTCCGCCTCCCGAACCCAAACTGGGAGCTGGTTCCACAGGAGAGAAGCTGATAACTGAAGGCTCTGCCTCCCATTCTACTTTTAGAGATTCTAGGAACAACAAGTAAGCCTGCAGTCTGAGAGCGAAGAGTTCTGCTAGGATAATATGGTACTATCAGGTCTTTAAGATATGATGGAGATTGGTTGTTAAGAGCTTTATATGTCAGAAGAAGGATTTTGAATTCTATTTTAGATTTAACAGGAAGCCAATGAAGAGAAACCAATATAGGAGAAATATGATCTCTCTTGCTAACTCCCTTCAGTACTCTGGCTGCAGCGTTTTGGATCAGCTGTAGATATTTCAGAGAGCTATTGGGACAACCTGATAATAAGGAATTACAGTAGTCAAGCCTAGAAGTAACAAATGCATGGACTAGTTTTTCTGCATCACTCTGAGACAGGATGTTCCTGATTTTCACAATATTTCTCAGGTGGAAAAAGGAAGTCCTACAGATTTGTTTTATGTGCGAGTTAAAGGACATGTCCTGGTCAAAGATAACACCGAGGTTCCTCACAGTAGTACTGGAGGCCAATGTAATGCCATCCAGAGTAACTATATGCTTTGAAAGCAATTCTCTAAGATGTTTGGAGCCAAATACAATGACTTCAGTCTTGTCTGAATTTAGTAGTAAGAAATTATAGGTCATCCAGGTCTTTATGTCCTTAAGTCAATCTTGCAGTCTAGCTAGCTGATTAGTTTCATTTGGCTTCATAGATAAATACAATTGAGTGTCGTCAGCATAACAACGGAAATTAATACAGTGCTTCCTAATAATGTTGCCTAAGGGAAGCATGTATAATGTGAACAGTATTGGTCCTAAGACAGAACCCTGAGGAACTCCATGATTAACCCTAGTATGCTCAGAAGAGTCATTGTTGACATGCACAAACTGGAACCTGTCTGATAAGTAGGATTTAAACCAGTCCAGTGCTGTCCCTTTAATGCCAATAGAATGTTCTAGTTGCTGTAATAAAAGTTTGTGGTCGATTGTATCGAATGCTGCACTAAGGTCCAATAAAATAAGTATAGAGACCAGTCCATTATCTGACACTATGAGAAGGTCATTAGTAACTTTCACCAGAGCTGTTTCTGTGCTATGATGCACTCTGAAGCCTGACTGAAACTCTTCAAACAAGCTATTCCTTTGTAAATGTTCACATAATTGATTTGCAACTGTTCTTTCCAGAATTTTGGAGAGAAATGGGAGGTTGGAAATTGGTCTATAGTTGGCTAAAACATCTGGATCTGGAGTGGGCTTTTTAAGTAAAGGTTAGATTACAGCAACCTTAAAAGCCTGTGGTACATAGCCTGTTACTAGAGAGAGATTAATCAGATCTAACATTGAGGAATTAATTAAAGGTAAAGCCTCCTTGAACAGTCTAGTTGGGATAGGATCTAAAAGACATGTTGATGGTTTGGATGTAGAAACTATTGAAATGAGTTCAGAGAGATGTATGGGAGTGAAAAATTCTAAATATCCATCTGGTCTTACAGCCAATTCTAAAGCATCTGTACTCGATGATACATCTGTGACATTTGCAGGAAGGGCCAGATTAATTTTTTCTCTAATCGTAATAATTTTATTTGTAAAGAAGCTCATGAAGTTGTTACTGCTCAAAGCTAAAGGAATACAAGGGTCAACAGAGCTCTGACTCTTTGTCAGCCTGGCTACTGTGCTGAAGAGAAACCTGGGGTTGTTCTTGTTTTCCTCTATTAAAGATGAATAATATGTTGTCCTGACATTACCAAGAGCTTTTTTATAAATTACTAGACTATTTTTCCAAGCTACATAAACTTCCTCTAAATTAGTGGAGTCCCACTTCCTTTCCAGCTTTCGGGATGCCTGCTTTAAAGTCCGCAGCTGGGAATTATACCAAGGAGCAGGTCCTCTCTGAGATAGAACTTTCTTTTTTACAGGTGCAACACTATCAAGTGTTGTACGCAGTGAGGCTGCAGCATTATTAACAATATAATCCACTTCTGTGGGGGTAAAATTATAATATTTCCCTTCCATTATATCAGTAAGTGGTGCTGGACTAAATAGAGAGGGTATTATTTCCTTAAATTTAGTCACCGAATTGTGAGACAGACATCTACTGTAATGATATTTATTCTTAACTCCTATACAATCTATTGTTGTAAATTGAAATGTTATCATAAAATGGTCAGAAAGAAGAGGGTTCCGGGGAAATACTGTTAACTGTTTGATTTCTATGCCATAAGTCAGAACGAGGTCAAGAGTATGATTAAAACTATGAGTTGGTTTATTTCCATGTTGAGAAAACCCAATTGAGTCTAATATTGAATTAAAAGCAGTCGTAAGGCTGTCACTGTCCACGTCAACATGAATGTTGAAGTCACCCACAATAATGACTTTATCTGAGCTGAGCACTAAATCAGATAAAAAGTCTGAGAATTGAGATAAAAACTCAGAGTAAGGAGCAGGAGGACGATATACAACAACAAATAACACTGGTTTCTGAGCTTCTAAATCTGGATGAGAGAGACTGAGAGTAAGATTTTCAAATGAACTGTAACTAGGTTTAGGTCTCTGGTTCATTTTTAAGCTAGAGAGGTAAATTGCTGCCACTCCTCCTCCTCGGCCCGTGATTCGAGGAACATGACAGTTAGTATGACTAGTAGGAGTTGATTCATTTAGACTAACATATTCTTCCTGCTGCAACCAGGTTTCAGTCAAACAGAACAAATCAATCTGGTGATCAGTTATCAAATCATTTACTAACAGAGATTTAGACGAGAGAGATCTAATATTTAACAGACCACATTTAATTGTCCTGTTTCTTCGCTCAGTTGAAATAGTGGTATTAATTTTAATTAGATTTTTATGGTTACTATGTCTTTTGTTCATTTTTGATTTGCTTAATTTATTGAATTTTGGTGGTCGGGGGACAGACACAGTCTCAATAAAGCTAAGTGATTTACTGGAGGGTGACAGCTGAGAGGAAACTGCAGAGAGGTGTGGAAGACTACAACTCTGCATCCTGGTCTGAACTCTGGGTTGTCATGCTTTAGGAGTTCTAATAAAATCAGCCATATTTCTAGAAATGAGAGCTGCTCCAGCCAAAGTGGGATGGATGCCGTCTCTCCTAATCAGACCAGGTTTTCCCCAGAAAGAGCTCCAATTGTCTATAAAGCCAACGTCGTTTGCAGTACACCACGTAGACGACCAGCGGCGAAACGATGCCATACGGCTAAACATATCATCGCTTGTCAGATCAGGCAGGGGTCCAGAGAAAACTACGGAGTCCGACATGGTTTTGGCAAAGTTTCACACCGATGCCACACTAACTTTGGTGACCTCCGATTGGCGTAACCGGGTGTCATTACCGCCGACATGAATAACAATCTTACTGTATTTACGATTATCTTTAGCCAGCAGTTTCAAATTTGCTTCTATGTTGCCCGCTCTGGCTCCTGGGAGGCATTTTACTACGGTCGCTGGTGTCGCTAGCTTCACGTTTCTGACTACGGAGCTGCCAATGATCAGAGTTGGTTTCTCAGCGGGTGTGTCATTGAGTGGGGAAAAACGATTAGAAACGTGAAGCGGTTTGTGGTGTGCCGGGACAGCGGGCTTGAGCTTAGGACTACGTTTCCTACGAACTGTCACCCAGCTACCCTGACTTCCCGGCTGCTCGGGAGCTGCTAGGGGACGGCTAGCAGAAGCTACACTAGCAGCTATATTATTGCGGTCCGCACCGGCTAAGGGAGCCTGGCTAACAGCTAGCGGGGTGTTTTCCATGGTGCGGAGCCACGCTTCCAATTCAGAGAACCTTGCCTCCAAAGCTACAAACAGACTGCATTTATTACAGGTATCGTTATCACTAAAGGAGGCAGAGGAGTAACTAAACATGTGACACACTGAGCAGGAAAGAGAAGGAGAGGAAGAGGGAGAAGCCATGCTAACTGCTAAGTGCTAGGCTAGCGGACAGAGATAACAAATTAACTTAGAATTAAGTACTGAGAGGGTGCGTGAAGAAAACGAGTGTATGTTACGATTCAAATATTACCGCTACACACAGATTTAATGAATATCAAATTAGATGGAGTGGATAAGCTACAACAGTCACAGAACACAACACAGCGCTACAACAGGAAGTGACGCAATACGCTCACCGTAACGTCAGACGTCAGCAGGGATCCACCAAATGCATCTTCCCTTGATGCAACTATATATAGATAGATAGATAGATAGATAGATAGATAGATATAGATATAGATATAAATATAGATAGATATAGATAGATAGATATTTTTACAAAGCATTTATTTCTCTTTTTCTGCGTCCTGCAGTTGTCTTACTGAAGTGCTCTGCATCTCCGACATTATATAAAAAACTTCCATTTGCAAAGAACCGCAGCGCAACAGACAATATCTGCTGGGATGTGAGAGCATGACTGTGGTTGGTCATGTTGTAAATGTAAGGACGGATGAAGTTGTGGATATAGATTATGGACTGTGATGTGAAACGGTACCGCTCTCAAAGATAATTGTCCGGGGCGCCCGTATAGCTCAACGCGTTGAGCGGGCGACCCATGTACAGGGGCTGGTCCCCGACGCAGCTGGCCCGGGTTCGATTCCCGCTCGCGGCCCTTGCTGCATGTCTTCCCCCGACTCTTCTCCCCTGTTTCCTGTCTCTCTTTCACTACGCCTATCTAATAAAAAGCCGACAAAAAGGCCAAAAAAATAACTTTAAAAAAAAAAAAAAAAAAAAGATAATTGTCCGGAAATGCAAGAACATCTATGCGCGGTCTGATAACAATCTCGCGATGAATATTTAATTCTCTGTGCAGTAATGCTGCTCCTTCATCCACTGGATCGTTCATAAAAGGACATGACATTTTGACACATGGCAGAACTAGACTTCGCCAAAACTCGCCTGATGACTGAATGAATGAGGAACTCTAATAGCGTGTGGCTGAAAGAGGAAGGAGACAGAGAGAAACTTGAGGTTTACTGAGATAAACCTGGTCCTGACCAGGTTAGAGTCATAGAGTCTGTTAATACGGTAACTGACAGAGTTTAAGTTGCCTCTCTTTGTGAAACAGGCTAGAGTTACCCCTCTGTCTCTGGTTTGAGTTACCTCCCTTTGTGAAATGGAAAACTCTGAGTTTCCCTCATTTCAGGGTTAACAAACTCAGAGTTTTCACTAAACCTACTTCGTGAAACGGACCCCAGATTCACTTGCTATCTGGGTTCAGGTTCTCCATCCAGACCTTCAGATGGTTCCTGCCAGGCTGGTGGAACCTAAACATCTCTAGATAGAACCTGTGTTCATTGTGAAGCAGCTAAAAGGTCTCAGAAAGCAGAACATGATGCCACATTTTAAAGAGATTCAAGAACAGATGAGGAACAAAGTCATTGACATTCATCAGTCTGGAGGGTTCCAAAGCCACTGCTGAGGCTCTGGGACTCCAGAGAACCTCAATCAGAGACATTATCCACAGATGGAGAAACATGGAACAGTGGAGAACCTTCTGGAATGGACCAACTACCAACATTTCTCCTAGAACATTAGCATCTAATCCAGGAGGTCACAGAAGAACCCCGAGGAACATCTAAAGATCTGTAGACCTCACTGTCCTCAGTTAAGGTCTGTCTACTTCAGGGATGGGCAACTGGTGGCCCGTGGGCCACATGTGGCCTGCAGCATCATTTGTCGTTGCACGCAGAATAATTTCTAATTAATGTCAAATTTTTAACTGTTGGCTTCACTGCTGTTGAAGCAGCAGACTGTCTGGACCACAGGTGTAATTTAGCCTCCAACCACTAGAGGCACCAGAGGCCTTTAACTGAGCAAGTAGCTGCTCTCTTCATTGAACACAGGAGGCAGCTAATCTTCTAGCAGTAAAGATGTCTGCGCCAAAACGGAAACTTGACCAGGAAAACCACATCTTTCAGGCAAGATGGGAAACAGATTAGCTCTTCACAGAGTTCAGAGACAAACCAATGTGTTTAGTGTGTCAAGAAACAAAATCAGCCATGAAAGATTTCAGTTTTAGTCACTACAACACCACGCACAAAGACAAATCTGAAAAATATAGCGGAGCCACTAGAGTCACTATCGTCACTGACCTCAAAAGGAAAGTTCACCGACAGCAGAGCCTTTTCACCAAAACCACCACCGCAAAGGAGTCAGCTCTTAGGGCCTCTTATGTTGTTACCCCTGAGCTCTAAACCAAAGAAGCCCCTGTCCGACGGTGAGGTGGTAAGCAGTGTGCAACAGAGATGGCTAAATCTTTCAGAGATGACAACATGGATGTTATGCACCTGTCTAGGGGGAAGGTGTGTAGCATAATGTTTGATTTAAAAAAAAAAAAAAAACGAATATTTTCCCAGTCCCCAAAAACAACAATTAACAGGTTCTAAGAAAAATACAAAAGGTTTATTTACTTTTTTAAATTTTTTTTTTTAACAAATAAAAGAGGCCACTATATGGGCTATTCATTCAAACAACAAACTAAAAAACTGGATACAAACTAAACAGGCATTCAAGCGCTCAAACAAAAAAACCTATCCAACAAAACTACAACTACTACAAAAGAGAAACCTAAGTCTAACAAACAAAAACCACACTATCTTAATCTAACAAGAAAACACAGGTATCAAGCACAATAGGTTGGAGTCTGGGAAAAAATAAGGGTGCTGCTGTCAGAGAGGCTCCTCTCCACTGCTGGCCACCTAGATTCTAAAAGGGCAACAGCCAACCAGCATCGTCCGCCTTGCCGCCAATTACACCTCCTGCACACAGAGATCTACACACAAAGATCTACACACAGACACAGAACACCCACTACAACCTAACAAGACGAACAGACGACTCACACCGAAAACAAGGACGATACAAAGATCCACACAAAGACAGAACACCCACTCCCAGACAACAAAACAGATCCAAATTGCAAACACAATATTACAAAATACGGCCACCGCCATAACAATGAATAAAAACTTTGAAACTGTATCTCTGTCTCGTCGCACAGTGACGTGAAGAATTGTTGATATTTGAAATCATGTTGAGGAAAAGCTGAAAGACATAATGAATGACTGCAAATGTTTCTCTCTGGTGCTGGATGAGAGTACAGATGTGACAGATGTGAGCCAGCTCCTCATTTTCACCACAACCATTGACAGTTCATTAGAACTGCATGAAGAGTTACTGAAACTGGTGTCTTTGCATGAGACCACAAAGGGCACGGATATATTCAACACAGTAGAAATGGTAGTAAATGAGCATGGAAGCCGTTGTGACCGACGGTCCATGCAGCAAAGACACACTGGATTGTGGTCTTATCCATCAGAACGGAGCTGAAGGCCCCGTACTGCACTGCATCATAAATCAGGTGGGAGACTATTGATTTGATTCTGTTTAAGGTATTTATAATAATGTGTGAGCAAAGTATTTTCATAGTCTTAGTATTATTTATTTTTAATTTCCAGGAAGCCCTCTGCACAAAGACAATGAACTTCAGTCACGTCATGGATTTAGTGACCAAAGTCACTAATCTTATTGGAAGGGGTAACAGGGCTCTCAATCACAGAAACTTTGCCTTTTTGGAAGAGGTGAATGCCGCCTATGGGGATTTACAGATGCACACTGACATCAGATGGATGAGCTGTAAAAAGTGTTTGGAGAAGCAGCAGCTGAACTCCCTGTGTTTTTGGAGGACTGTCATCGCTGTGATACCGGTGCGTACTGCCGCAAACTCCAGGATACAGCTTTTCTGTGCAACATGGCTTTTCTTACGGATATCACCTCACATTTAAATCATGTCAACGTACAGCAGCAGGGGAGATGCTAAACTGTGTCAGACCTGTTCGCACACATCTCCAAATTTGGCATCATTTTCCCTCCTGTGAAGAGATGCGCAGAGATGTCCCTGAATGTGAAAAAATATTCCCAAAGTACAGAGCCGACATAGAAAATATGCTGCAGCAGTTCAATGAGCGGTTCCAAGACTTCCACCCATGCAGCTACGAGTTGTGCTGTTCACGGCCTCCTCTCTGCTGCGGTCAGTGATCAACCCACGGAGCTGCAGCTGGAACTGTGAGGACTACAGTCAGACCCCTTCTTTCAGCCTCAGAGACATGAGAAGGAGATTTCATTCTGGAGAATGCTACCTGAGTCCTGTTTCCTGTTGCTCAGGGATTTTTCACTTTCCATGGCCAGAATGTTTGGGAGCACCTACTGTACATCTGAGAGCAGCTTTTCAACTATGAAGCACATTAAATCAAAGGGAGAAACAGGCTGACAGATGAAACTCTGTTCCAGCTCATACAAACTGGAAGCCCAAAAATTAACATTGACATCCAGAATATTGTGCAGCAGCAGGCAAGACCACAGGTGTCTCATTAGGACACGTTGCTGAGCCAGGTGTAGGTGAGGGAGGGTCTTCTCAGGACCTTACTGTGTATAAATAGTTCAAATTAAGCCATTACAACATAAATGTTAGTTGTTGCACTTTGTGTTGGAGTTCTGCACTTTTTTTCATATAATAAAAATACGTTTTTTTTTTTAACAGAAGCACTACAAGAGTTCATTTGAATGTTCCAAATTATAAAACAAGTACAACAAACAGTGTTAACTGCTGTAATATATGTTTTATTGTTTTTTCATAAATTTAAAAACATGTTTATATGAAGCAGAGTATGATGTAAATTCACAGAGATAGTGTGGCCCTAGGTAGGGTTGGGGGGAGAAATGTGGCCCTCTCTGTCATTAAAGTGGCCCATCCCTGGTCTACATGGTTCCTCAATAAAGAAGACTCTGGAGGAAATGGATCCATGGAGAGTTAGAGATCAAACCTCTACTGACCTAAAAGATCATGAAGGTTCATCTGGATGAGCTCCAAGACTTTAGGAGAACATCCTGAGAACTGATGAGTCAAAGGTGGAACTTTCTGGAAGACATAGGTCCATCTGGAGTAAAGCTGATACTGCATTCTACTAGAAGAACATGGTACCAGCAGTGGAACATGGTGGTGGTGGTGAGATGGTTGGAGGACCTGGAGGACTTGTCATGAACTCTGCTCTCTATCAGAAGAACCTCCTGAGAACATCCACCATCAGTTCAGGACCTAAAGCTCAACAGTAATGGACCCAAAGAACACCAGGAAGTCCACCCCTGAGAGGCTCTACAAGAAATAAATGAAGGTTCTGGAGTGACTTCAGTCCATCTGAGATGTTGGTTGAAGACCTTCAAAGATCAGCTGATGATCTAAAACCATCTAATGTGACTGAATGAAAACTGTTCTCCAGAGAAGAGTGGACCAACGTTCCATGGATGTAGAAGATGATCCCAGCTGGAACAAACATCTACCTGCTGCTGCCAAATGAGTCCTCAGGTTCAGGGGGGCGATTATTTTTTCACAAGGAGGATAGAGGTTTTCAGTAAATCTGTAATAAACCATCGTTTTAAACTGCGGTCAGTGTTCTGTGGGTTTCTCTAACATTCAATGAATATAAACATCAGTCTGATGATCTGGAACATCTCAGCGTGAGAATCAGGTAAAACAGAAGATTTCTGTTCGTGGGCAAAAACTTTGGCCTGGTACTGCAGGTTTCCATGGCAACAGGATGCATCCATTGTGTAATGCTGTAGCAGCTTCATTCAATGGTTTTAGGAACGTTCAGGTCAGCAGGTTGGAGATGGAGCTCCTCAGCATCAGTTACCATGGAGATCTAGCTCCTCAGCATCGGTTACCACGGAGATCTAGCTCCTAAGCATCGGTTACCATGGAGATCTAGCCACACAGCATCAGATACCATGGAGATCTAGCTCCACAGCATCAGTTACCATGGAGATCTAGCTCCACAGCATCAGTTACCATGGAGATGTAGCTCCTCAGCATCAGTTATCATGGAGATCCTGCTCCACAGCATCAGTTACCATGGAGATGTAGCTCCTCAGCATCAGTTAACATGGAGATCTAGCTCCACAGCATCAGTTACCATGGAGATGTAGCTCCTCAGCATCAGTTAACATAGAGATCTAGCAGGATAAAAGAGAACCACCTTTGTGATACAGAAACTCTGACTTCAGGCTCCACACACCTGAAGACTCACTGATCTCACTTCATAGCTGAGTCAGACCAGTCCTGATCAAAGCACTACTGAGCATGTGCACAGAGGGCCAATGAGAGTCTGATAGAGGAATCAGTGTGTGTTTGTATTCAAACGGCTGCTGTTCTCTTTGTCAGATGTAGAGGGGTTTCTATTGATCAGCTGATTGGTTTCACATGTGACTGATCAGTTTGTAGGTTTGATTAGATGTTCCTTAAAGTCAGAGCAGAGAAACACAGACTCTCCTTAGAAAGCAGAAGAAACAGGAAGTGATCTATCTATCTATCTATCTATCTATCTATCTATCTATCTATCTATCTATCTATCTATCTATCTATCTATCTATCTATCTATCTATCTATCTATCTATCTATCTATCTATCTATCTGTCTATCTACTGGTGTGTAACCATAGTGATGGAGAATGTGGAACTGTTTGCGATGCTGCAGATAAAATATTGTAATTCCTGTCACTACCAACAGGGGAGACACACCTGAGCACAACCACCAATCAGACGGCAGCAGAGAAAGCTCCACACACTGAACCAACCAATCAACCTGAAACTTGTTCAATCATGTTGTTTTTCTCTCTAAACTGAAGGAATCGGATGTTCAGCTGTCCCTGAATGCATCATCTGAAGCAGCAACGTGTTCGGATTAAAACCTGAACAGAAGCAATCTGAGTGGATAAACAGAAAAACATCTTCTCTTTGACATTTTGAGTGAAAACCAAACATCATCGTCCAGAAAGTGTAAAAACAAGAAGGATCTCCAGATATCCAACTGTCCCTGAACGCATCATCTGTGACGTATCAGAAAATATCTAGAAAACTAGAGTTTATAAAAATCATTCCACTAAATAGACTCTTTACTCCAGACCTTTCAGCTTCACCGTCCTGACGTCACTGATCCAACTCCTATTGATGACAGAGTCATTGATCAGCAGAAACCTCCTGATCAGATGATCCATCTGTCTGGATCTCTGGACACTGTTTGGTTCTCTGAAGCCTCCTGTGAAACCAGTTCAACACCAGACAGTAACCACCAATCACATTCCTGATCAGCTACTGACTGGAAACAATCAGAGTTTAGATGAGAGGTTTTACTGTCGTCCACTGATGAGGTCCTCAGACCGTCAGGAGATACGAGGTTTGTTTGTTTGGAGAAAGTCTTGCAGTTAGGAGGTTTCAGTGTGATGAAACCTCAGAACGTCAGGAAACACATTTTCTACCAGAAACCACACACACACACACACACGCACACACACACACACACACACACACACACACACACACACACACACACACACACACACACACACACACACACACACACACACAGGGTGGTGTGTGTGTTTGAGGGTCTTCGTCCCACTTCCTTGTCTCACTTCTTCATTATTGGATGTAAAGGAGGAACTGGTTACCATGGCAACATGTTGACGTCCACGCCTAGACTCTACTGGTATAGTATTTATAGTAGTATTTATAGCGGTATTTATAGCAGTATTTATAGCAGTATTTACAGCGGTATTTATGGCAGTATTTATAGCGATATTTATCGCGGTATTTATAGCAGTATTTATAGTAGTATTTATAGTAGTATTTAGATTAGTATTTGCAGTGGGGTTACACTAAAGTACTTGGACACCTTACAGACTGCTCTACCTGCCCAGTAAAAGTCTCTCCCATGAATCCTCATCGTCATCTAGGAACATGAAGAAAACCTCCACTGATGGAAAGACTTGGTCATTCAGTATCTTCGGGTATCAACTGACCTCATCCTTTGGGAAAATAACATTGGTGAACCTGACCAACCCCAGATCATAACCCTAACCCCGACTCGCCATGATGAGGGCATCACTTCATCCTCCTCTCTTCTTACCCTGATGCCCCCATCACTGTGGAACAGGGTAAATGTGGACTCATCAGACCACATTAATTCTGTACTAATATCCTATATACATATATATATATATATATATATATATATATATATATATAGACATAGTACAAACACACTATTTATGTACCATAAAACAAAGAAAATGCCGTCGTCTTCTTTTATCATTGTGATTCTCTGGCTGTAGATTCTTTTAATTACAAGATAAAGTCTGGTTGGTTGAGCTGAGAAATCAGTCCCTAAAACAACGGATCCATTATTTAGAACATTTAGAATCTATTATTTATAACATTTAGAACCTGTTATTTAGAACATTTAGAACATGTTAATTAGAACCTGTTATTTAGAACATTTAGAACATGTTATTTAGAACATGTAGAGCATGCTATTTAGAACATTTAGAACATTATATATAGAACATTTAGAACATTTTATTTAGAACATTTAGAACATTTTATTTAGAACATTTAGAACCTGTTGTTTAGAACATTTAGAACATGTTATTTAGAACCTGTTATTTAGAACATTTAGAACCCGTTATTTAGAACATGTTATTTAGAACATTTAGAACATGTTATGTAGAACATTTAGCACATGTTATTTAGAACCTGTTATTTATTACATTTAGAACATGTTATTTAGAAGCTGTTATTTATAACATTTACAACCTGTTATTTATAACATTTAGAAGCTGTTATTTAGAACATTTAGAACATTTTATTTAGAACATTTAGAACATTCTATTTACAACATTTAGAACATGTTATTTAGAACATTTAGAACATTTTATGTCGAACATTTACAACATGTTATTTAGAACCTGTTATTTATAACATTTACAACCTGTTATTTATAACATTTAGAAGCTGTTATTTAGAACATTTAGAACATTTTATTTAGAACATTTAGAACATTTTATTTACAACATTTAGAACATGTTATTTAGAACATTTAGAACATTTGATTTAGAACATTTAGAACATGTTATTTAGAATATTTTGAACATGTTATTTAGCACATTTAGAATCTGTTATGTTGAACATTTAGAACATGTTATTTAGAACATTTAGAACATGTTATGTAGAACATTTAGAACATGTTATTTAGAACATGTTATTTAGAACATTTAGAACATGTTATTTAGAACATGTTATTTAGAACATTTACAACCTGTTATTTATAACATTTACAACCTGTTATTTAGAACATTTAGAACATTTTATTTAGAACATTTAGAACATTTTATTTACAACATTTAGAACATGTTATTTAGAACATTTACAACCTGTTATTTCTAACATTTACAACCTGTTATTTAGAACATTTAGAAGCTGTTATTTAGAACATTTAGAACATTTTATTTAGAACATTTAGAACATTTTATTTACAACATTTAGAACATGTTATTTAGAACATTCAGAACATTTGATTTAGAACATTTAGAACATGTTATTTAGAATGTTTTGAACATGTTATTTAGCACATTTAGAATCTGTTATGTTGAACATTTAGAAGCTGTTGTTTAGAACATTTTATTTAGAACATTTCGAACATGTTATTTAGAACATTTTGAACATGTTATTTAGAACATTTAGAATCTGTTATGTAGAACATTTAGAAGTTGTTATTTAGAACCTGTTATTTAGAACATTTAGAACGTTATTTAGAGCATTTAGAATCTGTTATGTAGAACATTTAGAAGTTGTTATTTAGAACCTGTTATTTAGAACATTTAGAACATGTTATTTAGAACATTTAGAATCTGTTATGTAGAACATTTAGAAGTTGTTATTTAGAACCTGTTATTTAGAACATTTAGAACATGTTATTTAGAACATTTAGAACCTGATTTTTAGAACATTTAGAACCTGTTATTTATAGCATTTAGAACATGTTATTTAGAACATTTAGATCATGTTCTTTTGGAAGTGTTCCTCATCTTGCATCATCATCAAAGATGTTCTCAGGAGAACCGTGTTTCTGGTCGACTTCATTGGTTTTAAATTTCATGTTTTATCGAGCTGATGTTTACAGATTTCTTTACATGTTTACGGTGTTGTTTTCATGTTCACAGCTTTGTTTACAGGTGTGTTTACAGGTGTGTGTTTCTTTCATTGATGATTGTTTTCCATCAACAGATAAACAAACATGAGGTCGTCAGATCTTCAGGACTGAATCTTCCTGTTCAGAGTTCAGAGAACTGGATTTAAAACATTAAATCAACATTGATCAAATGTTTAATCAACCTTAAATCAACGCTGAACAAACGTTTCCTACCTGCAGAGCAGCAGCAGCTGAGGGCGATCGACAGCAGCAGTGAATGCAGCCACATCTCTCTCTCTCTGTGTTCAGACTGAAGTCCAACTGAATCTGAGCCACGATGAAGACTTCCTCTAACTGGACCCAGAGCTCCGCCCCCTCCATCGTCATCATCATCATCAAAACTTCCTCAAACTGGACCCAGAGCTCTGCCGCCTCCATCGTCATCATCATCATCAAAACTTCCTCAAACTGGACCCAGAGCTCCACCCCCTCCATCATCATCATCATCATCATCATCAAAACTTCCTCAAACTGGACTCAGAGCTCCACCCCCTCCATCATCATCATCATCATCATCATCATCATCATACTAATGTCCAGCCCTCTGGCACTTTACTGTATTTATATCCACATTTGTTGTACTTTTCTGTATTTTTTATTTTTTTATTTTTTAAATTTTATTATCCCTTATTAATTCCACGAGGGGAAATTCTGATTTTTGCATCTCTCCCCAATTGGGGGAGTCAGAGCGACGGGTCAGCCACAGTACAGCACCCCTTGAGCAGGAAGGGTTAAGGGCCTTGCTCAGGGGCCCAACAGTGGCCACATCGGGGCTTGAACCTCTGACCTTCTGATCAGTAGTCCAGAGACTTAACCGTTGCACCACCACTGCCCCCATTATATCCATACTTGTAGTACTTTTCTGTATTTATATCCACATTTGTAGTACTTTTCTTTATGTTCACATTTGTAGTGCTTTTCTTTATTTAGATCCAGATGTTTAGTACTTTTCTGTGTTAATATGCAGTGTTTTGTTATTTTTCTGTGTTAATCTCCAGATTGTGTCCTCTTGTCTGTTCATATCTAGATTAATTATCACTAAATGCGTGAATGGAAGCTTCTTTAACACGGAACAGTCTGTGGATCAGTACTACAGATGTCCACCAGATGTGGATCAGTACTGCAGATGTCCACCAGATGTGGAACAATACTACAGCTGTCCACCAGATGTGAATCCTGTTCAACGTCTCAGATGAAGGTTGAATTGATGTTTTCTCAAAATGTTTCCTCAGAACCAAATCACTAAAATGTGGAATCATGTTGGAGGTTCTGATCGTGTTGGAGGTTCTCATCATGTTGGAGGTTCTGATCACGTTGGAGGTTCCGATCGTGTTTCGAGGCTCTGATTGTGTTGGAGGTTCTGAGGAGAATGGCGTCTGTAGTTTGACTAAAGTTCAAACAAACTGGGCATTTTGGAGGAAAATGAGGAAGGAGTTTGTGCAGCGTGAGTCAGTCTGGACAGATTCTGCTCTGAGAGGAAACGTTTTCTGACACTCAGCACATTTCTGCTGTGTTCAGGGTTCAGAGGCAGAAACAGCAGCTGGTAAGAGAACTACCTGGACCTCCTGATCATCAGGAACAACAGTAGTCCAGCCTAGAAGTTCTAAATGCATGGACTAGTTCCTCAGCATCACTCTGAGACCAGATGTTCCTGACAGATGATAGAAAGCTGTCTGACAGACTGGTTTATATGCTAAAGGACAGATCCTGGTCAGAGATAACTCCAAGGTTCTCTACAGTAGAACTGGAGGCAGCGCCATCTAGAGGAACTATCTGGTTAGATGGAGTGTTTCAAATTCAAAAACCTCAATTTGTCTGGATTTAAATGAAGAAGGTTCCAGGTGATTCAGGCCTTTATGTCCTGCAGACATGTTGGAGTTCCACCAACTGATTGGTTCCATCTGGTTCCATAGAAAATAGAACTGGGTGTCATCTGCATAACAACGGATATTTATAGAGTGTTTCCTAATAATACTGTCTAAGGAGAGCATGTTCAAAGTAAATAATACGGGTTCTAACACAGAACCCTGAGGAACTCCAGAACTAACTCTGGTGGAAGAATCATCGTTAACATGAACAAACTGGAATCTGATAAACATGATTTAAACCAGTTTAGTTCCTTTAATCCCAGTAACATATTCCAAACATATTCCAGTAATGAGACGGACAGACCAGACTCACAGGATTCACATGAAACTGATCAGAATGATCAAAAAGGAGGGAGAAGAGGAGCAAAGATAATATCTGCACCAATAAAACTCCTCCAGCCATGAAATGAGAACAGCTTCCTCCCACATCATCCTCATCATCACTTCCTCCTTAAATCTCTAAATGTCTGGTTGTGGTCCTGCTGCTGAAAGGAACTAGATGTTCCCATGAGTCCCTCTGCTGGCTGGCTTCTAGAACTGGACTTTTAACATGACTGAGCTGTGAAGGTTTTAAATCCACAACTGAAGACTCCAATGAATCCATTAATAACAAACACATCCAGCTGTTTTAAGGCAGTACTTCAGTGATAAAATGCAAGCTTTCTTATCACTCTACTACTCTAGAACGTTCTCCAGTTGTCGGCAGGTCTACTCTAGAAATTTCTCCAGGGAATGTTCTCCTTTCTTACTTCCAGTCTTCGTCATCCAGGGTTTATTGTTGGGGAAGGTATTGACCTTTAGATGAGGACGTACTTGTCCACACAGAACCAGATGTATGCCGAGACTGTTCCAGTCAGCGGTTTCTAAACACCCCTGCAGTCTGTCCATTCGTCTGCTGTCTGATGTCCTCTTTACCACAGGGGAGCATTAGGGATGGACCCAGAGCACTCATCTAATCATCTCCACAGACCGGTAGCACAGTTAGCATGCTGATCAAATCCTTCAAGTGATTTATCAGCTGAGCAGTGGTTGGAGTCACCTATGATGAATATGAAGGCATCTGGAGATATCAGCTCATATTCTATATCAGAACAGTTCATTCATTTATCAGCTGATAACTAATCGATTGTATTTGTTGTTCAGCTGCTGTGATGTGAAACAGACAGACAGAAGCTGTATCAGGTTCAGGAATATACTTTAATAAAGAGCTTCAGTTCTGACAGCAGTCAGCAGTTTGAGTAAACAGAGCAGATATACACTCACAGTAAAGCAGAGTAACGATATGAAGGCTATGAGACCTGCTGGCGCCTGACAGTCACTGCTGAGGGCAGCACTGGGCTAAATAAACCTGAAGACTTCCTGTCAGCTGACACTTCACAGGCTGCTCTCCTCTTCCTCACATCTGCAGGACGCTGCTTCCTGTATGGCATCACATGATGACGCCACTTCCTGTTTGACCTCACATGATGATGCCACTTCCTGTTTGACCTCACACAATGACGTCACTTCCTGTATGACCTCACATGACGATGCCGCTTCCTGTATGACCTCACACGATGACGCCGCTTCCTGAGAGTCCAAGATGGCGGCAGCGTCTGAGAGCTGAGGACTGAGGAGAGACAACAGCATCATCATCGTCACGGTAACGATCAGCTGACCAATCAGGCGTTAACCCTCATACCTGTCTGCGTCCAGCGCAGCGCCGTCGCTTTCAATGGTGACATCAGTGATGGAGATGATGTAAGGGCTGTGGGAGGTGCCTGTCTTCACTGGGTCCGCCTCCGACAGGTGAACGTCCACCTGTGGGGCGGGGCCACTTCCTGTCATCAGAAACACACACAGTGATCAGGTTCAGACTGACAGACAGCAAGTGTTACTGTGTGTGTTGTTGTGTTACTGTGTGTGTTGTTGTGTTGGTGTGCTATGGTGTGTGGTTTTGTTATTGTGTGTGTTGTTGTGTTGGTGTGCTACCGTGTTTGTTGTTGGTGTGTGTTGTTGTGTTACTGTGCGCGTTGTTGTGTTATCATACATGTTGTGCTACTGTGTGTTGTTGTGTTGTTATCTTCCTGTGTGTGTTTTGTTACTGTGTGTGTTATTGTGTTACTATGTGTGTTGTTGTGTTTTTGTGTTACCATGTGTGTTGTTGTGCTGTTGTGTTACTGTGTGTTGTTGTGTTACTGTGTGTGTTGTGTTACCGTGTGTGTTGTTGTGTTACTGTGTGTATTGTGTCACTGTTTTTGTTGTTGTGCTGTTGTGTTATTATGTGTGTTGTTGTTTTGCTGTGTGTGTTGTGTTACTGTCTGTTGTTTTGTGTTACCGTGCATGTTGTTGTGTTACTGTGCGTGTTGTTGTTATTGTGTGTGTTGTTGTATTACTGTGTGTATTGCTGTGCTACTGTGTATGTTGTTGTGTTACTGTGTGTCTTGTTGTGTTACCCTGTGTGTCTTGTTGTGTTACCCTGTGTGTTGTATTATGTTCCCGTGTGTGTTTTGTTACTGTGTGTGTTGTTGTGTTACTATGTGTGTTGTTTTGTTTTTCTGTTACCATGTGTGTTGTTGTGCTGTTGTGTTACTGTGAGCTGTTGTGTTACTGTGCGTGTTGTTGTGTTACCGTGTGTTGTTGTGTTACTGTTTTTGTTGTGTTACTGTTTTTGTTGTTGTGTTAATGTGTGTGTTGTTGTTTTGCCGTGTGTGGTGTTGTGTTACTGTGTGTGTTGTTGTGTTGTTGTGTTACTGTGTGTTGTTGTGTTACTGTCTTTTGTTTTGCGTTACTGTGCATGTTGTTGTGTTACTGTGCGTGTTGTTGTTATTGTGTGTGTTGTATTACCGTGTGTATTGTTGTGTTGTTCTACCGTTTGTGTTGTTGTGTTACTGTGTGTCTTTTTGTGTTTTTTTGTTACCTTATGCGTTGTTGTGTTACTGTGTTGTTTGTTGTGTTGTTGTGTTACTATGTGTGTTGTTGTGTTACCATGTGTGCTGTTGTGTTACTGTGCGTTTTGTTGTGTTACTGTGCGTGTTGTTGTGTTACCATGTGTGTTGTTGTGTTGTTGTGTTACCGTGTGTGTTGTTGTGTTACTGTCTGTTGTTTTGCATTACCGTGCATGTTGTTGTGTTACTGTGCGTGTTGTTGTTATTGTGTGTGTTGTTGTGTTACCGTGTGTGTTGTTTTGTTACTGTGCGTGTTGTGTTATCGTGTGTGTTGTTGTGCTACTGTGTGTGTTGTTGTGTTATTGTTTGTGTTGTTGTTTTACTGTGTGTGTTGTTGTGTTACTGTGTGTGTTGTTGTGTTGTGCTGTGTTACTTTGTGTTGTTGTCTTACTGTGTGTGTTGTGGTGTTACTGTTTGTGTTGTTGTGTTACTGTGTGTGTTGTGGTCTTACCGTTTGTGTTGTGTTACTGTGTGTGTTGTGGTCTTACCGTTTGTGTTGTGTTACTGTGTGTGTTGTTGTTTTGTTGTGTTACTGTGTGTGTTGTGTTACCGTGTGTGTTATTGTGTGTGTTGTTGTGTTACTGTGTGTGTTGTTGTGTTACCGTGTATGTTGTTGTGTCACTATCTGTTGTTTTGTGTTACCGTGCATGTTGTTGTGTTACTGTGCGTGTTGTTGTGTTATTGTGTGTGTTGTTGTGTTACTGTGTATGTTATGTCACTGTATGTTGTTTTTTGTTACCATGCATGTTTTTGTGTTACTGTGCGTGTTGTTCTGTTATTGTGTGTTTTGTTGTGTTACCGTGTGTGTTGTTGTGTTGCTGTGCGTGTTGTTGTGTTATCGTGTGTTTTGTTGTGTTACCGTGTGTGTTGTTGTGTTGCTGTGCGTGTTGTTGTGTTATCGTGTGTTGTTGTGCTACTGTGTGTTGTGTTACTATGTGTGTTGTTGTGTTTTTGTGTTACCATTTGTGTTTTTGTGCTGTTGTGTTACTGTGTGTTGTGTCACTGTATGTTGTTTTGTGTTACCGTGCATGTTGTTGTGTTACTGTGCATGTTGTTGTGTTATTGTGTGTTTTGTTGTGTTACCGTGTGTGTTGTTGTGTTGCTGTGCGTGTTGTTGTGTTATCGTGTGTTGTTGTGCTACTGTGAGTGTTGTGTTACTATGTGTGTTGTTGTGTTTTTGTGTTACCATTTGTGTTGTTGTGCTGTTGTGGTACTGTGTGTTGTGTCACTGTGTGTTGTTGTGTTATTGTGTGTCTTGTGCTACGGTGTGTGTTGTTGTGTTATGTTACTGTGTGTGTTGTGTTACTGTCTGTTGTTTTGCGTTACCGTGCATGTTGTTGTGTTACTGTGCGTGTTGTTGTTATTGTGTGTGTTGTTGTATTACCATGTGTATTGCTGTGCTACTGTGTATGTTGTTCTTTTACTGTATGTGTTGTTGTGTTACCCTGTGTGTTGTTGTGTTGTTGTTCTACCATTTGTGTTGTTGTGTTACTGTGTCTCTTGTTGTGTTGTTGTGTTACCTTATGCGTTGTTGTGTTACTGTGTGGTTTGTTGTGTTGTTGTGTTACTATGTGTGTTGTTGTGTTACTGTGTGTGCTGTTGTGTTACCGTGTGCGTTGTTGTGTTACTGTGTGTATTGTTGTGTTACTGTTTTTGTTGTTGTGTTGTTGTGTTATTGTGTGTTGTTGTTTTGCCGTGTGTGTTGTTGTGTTACTGTGTGTTGTTGTGTTGTGTGTTTTGTTGTGTTACCGTGTGTGTTGTTGTGTTGCTGTGCGTGTTGTTGTGTTATCGTGTGTGTTGTTGTTGTGCTACTGTGAGTGTTGTGTTACTATGTGTGTTGTTGTGTTTTTGTGTTACCATTTGTGTTGTTGTGCTTTTGTGTTACTGTGTGTTGTGTCACTGTGTGTTGTTGTGTTATTGTGTGTCTTGTGCTACGGTGTGTGTTGTTGTGTTGTTGTGTTACTGTGTGTGTTGTTGTGTTACTGTCTGTTGTTTTGCATTACCGTGCATGTTGTTGTGTTACTGTGCGTGTTGTTGTTATTGTGTGTGTTGTTGTATTACCGTGTGTATTGCTGTGCTACTGTGTATGTTGTTGTTTTACTGTGTTGTTGTGTTACCCTGTGTGTTATTGTGTTGTTGTTCTACCGTTTGTGTTGTTGTGTCACTGTGTCTCTTGTTGTGTTGTTGTGTTACCTTATGCGTTGTTGTGTTACTGTGTGGTTTGTTGTGTTGTTGTGTTACTATGTGTGTTGTTGTGTTACCGTGTGTGCTGTTGTGTTACCGTGTGCGTTGTTGTGTTACTGTGTGTATTGTTGTGTTACTGTTTTTGTTGTTGTGTTGTTGTGTTATTGTGTGTTGTTGTTTTGCCGTGTGTGTTGTTTTGTTACTGTGTGTGTTGTTGTGTTGTTGTGGTACTGTGTGTGTTGTTGTGTTACTGTGTGTTGTTGTTTTGTTGTGTTATTGTGCTACGTGTGTGTTGTGTTGTTTGTTACTGTGTGTTGTGTTGTTGTGTTACCGTGTGTGTTGTTGTGTTACTGTGTGTATTGTTGGGTTACTGTTTTTGTTTTTGTGTTGTTGTGTCATTGTGTTGTTGTTTTACCCTGTGTGTTGTTCTGTTATTGTGTGTGTTGTGTTACCGTGTGTATTGCTGTGCTACTGTGTATGTTCTTGTGTTACTGTGTGTGTTGTGTTACCCTGTGTGTTGTTGTGTTGTTGTTCTACCATTTGTGTTGTTGTGTTACTGTGTTTTGTTGTGTTGTTGTGTTACCGTATGCGTTGTTGTGTTACTGTGTGTGTTGTTGTGTTACTGTGTTTGTTGTTTTTTGTTGTGCTGTTGTGTTACCGTGTGTGTTTTTTTGTTGTTGTGCTACCGTGTGTGTTGTTGCGTTACTGTGTGTGTTCTTGTTGTGTTGTGTTGTTGTGCTACCGTGTGTTGTTGTGTTACCATGTGTGCCGTTGTGTTACTGTGTGTGTTGTTGTGTTACTGTGTGTGTTGTTGTGTTACTGTGTTGTTATTTTGTTGTGTTACCATGTGTGTTGTTGTGTTACTGTCTGTTGTTTTGTGTTACCGTACATGTTGTTGTGTTACTGTGCGTGTTGTTGTGTTACTGTGCGTGTTGTTGTTAGTGTGTGTGTTGTTTTGTTACCGTGTGTGTTGTTGTGTTGTTATGTTCCTGTGTGTGTTTTGTTACTGTGTGTGTTGTTGTGTTACTATGTGTGTTGTTGTGTTTTTGTATTACCATGTGTGTTGTTGTGCTGTTGTGTTACTGTGTTGTTGTCTTACTGTGCGTGTTGTTGTGTTACCGTGTGTGTTGTTGTCTTACTGTGTGTATTGTTGTGTTACTGTTTTCGTTGTTGTGTTATTGTGTGTGTTGTTGTTTTGCCATGTGTGTTGTGTTACTGTGAGTTGTTGTGTTACCATGTGTCCTGTTGTGTTGTTGTATTACTCTGTGTGTTGTTGTGTTACCGTGTATTTTTTTGTTGTGCTACCGTTTGTGTTGTAGTGTTACTGTGTGTGTTGTTATTGTGCTACGTGTGTGTTGTTGTGTTACCGTGTGTGTTGTCGTGTTACTGTCTTTGTTTTTGTCTTACCATGCATGTTGTTGTGTTATCGTGTGTGTTGTTGCGTTACCGTGTGTGTTGTTGTGTTATTGTTTGTGTTGTTGTTTTACCGTGTTTGTTTTTGTGTTACTGTGTGTGTTGTTGTGTTACCGTGAGTTTTATTGTGTTACTGTGTGTTGTTGTGTTACTGTTTGTGTTGTTGTGTTGTTGTGTTACCGTGTGTTGTTGTGTTGTGTTACTGTGTGTATTGTTGTGTTACCGTGTGTGATGTTGTGTTGTTGTGTTATTGTTTGTGTTGTTGTTTTACCGTGTGTTGTTGTGTTCCTGTGCGTGTTGTTGTGTTCCTGTGTGTGTTGTTGTGTTACTGTGTGTTTTGTTGTGTTACTGTGTGTTGTTGTGTTACCGTGTGTGTTGTTGTGTTACCGTACGTGTTGTTGTGTTACTGTGTGTATTTGTGTTACTGTGTGTTGTTGTGTTACCGTGTGTGTTGTTGTGTTACCGTGTGTGTGTGTCTGTCTGTCCGTCTGATCCTCAGTGGTTCTGGTTGAACTCCATCTGGATCGAACCACAGCTGGATTCTGTCCTTTCAGGAAGTCTTCAGTGAGCTGGAGGTAACGCTGACGCAACAACACAACACAACACAACATGACATCACAACAACACAACATGACAACAGCACAACATGACAGCACAAACAACACAACAACACAACATGATAACATGACATCACAGTAACTCATGTTTACAGTCAGTGTGAGGTAAATCAGGTGTTTTTACCTGTTTGTAGTCGTCACTCAACATGTTGCCGACGGCGACGACCAATGAGGAGAAAGCAGGCCTAGCCTGAGGCTGCTCCTCCCAGCAGCACCTCATCAGGTCGTACCTGCACAAATGAACAGAGAAACACACCTGTAACACCCCTGTAACACCTGTAACACGCCTGCAACACCTCTAACACCTGTAACACACCTGGGGAAAAAAAAAAAAAGAAACAGTTGTTATTGTGTGTGTAAGCATGTAGTGTGTTAACATGTCTTAGCGTGTCATACATGTCAAGAGATGCGTGTTCAGGACGGTTCATTCGGTATCCTCTCTTCAGAGCCGAGTAGAACTCCTGAGTCATCGGCAGGTCAGGGTATGGACTGGAACCTGGAGGGACAGATGTACTGGTTAGACTGGTCATACCAGTGTGTGTAGATATATACTGGTCATACTGGTGTGTGTAGATGGATAATGGTCTTACTGGTGTGTGTGGATCTATGCTGGTCATACTGGTGTGTGTAGATGGATATTGGTCATACTGGTGTGTGTAGATGGATACTGGTCATACTGGTGTGTGTAGATGGATACTGGTCATACTTGGTGTGTGTAGATGGATAATGGTCTTACTGGTGTGTGTGGATCTATACTGGTCATACTGGTGTGTGTAGATCTATACTGGTCATACTGGTGTGTGTAGATATATACTGGTCATACTGGTGTGTGTAGATATATACTGGTCATACTGGTGTGTGTAGATGGATATTGGTCATCCTGGTGTGTGTAGATGGATACTGGTCATACTGGCGTGTGTAGATATATACTGGTCATCCGTGTGTGTGTAGATATATACTGGTCATACTGGTTTACCCAGAGAGAAGATCTCCCACAGTAAGACTCCGTAGGACCAGACGTCGCTCTGGGAGCTGTAGATGTTCTGGATGATGCTCTCTGGAGACATCCACTTCAGCGGCAGGAAGCTCTGAGACCAAACGGCAGAATAACGTGTGAGTAATAAGATGTGATTGATAACGTGTGATTGATAACGTGATCTGGTTATGTGGCCAACAGAGACTCGATAAAGTTAACTGCAGCTGAACTGACGGTTCCTCTGGCGATGTAGTTCTGGTTCTTCAGCAGGTCTCTGGCCAAACCAAAGTCACAGACCTTCACCAGCTTCCCCTCACAGACCAGGACGTTCCTCGCTGCTAGGTCTCTGTGGACACACTGAAGGAACATGAGAACATGTCAACAAGTCTACACGAGGTCATAAACGTCAACAGCCACATGTGAACCTCTGAGATTCAACCTGGCTTCCAGAAGGCTGTGAGTTTGTAAAATGTAATCCTAAACTGTTCTGTTTTGATTTTAAGACAGCAGCTCTGGTTGGAGGTCATGAACCTCCTCAGCACTCTTTGTCATGGTGCTCGTTGCTGCTAAACTCCCACAATGCTCTCTGCTTTAAAATGAACTGTCGTTTGAGTGATGCCTCCTCTGGTCTCTACAGGATTAAACAGGAAGAGGCTCCACCTGGTGGAACAACCAGGAACTACAGCTGGCCTACATTTACTGACATCATAGAGAGAAACAGGTTTACTGCAGTACATCCTACTATCTAGTACTACATTTACCCTCTAGTACTACATCTACCATCTAATACTACATTTACCCTCCAATACTACATTTACCCTCTAGTACTAGATTTACCCTCTAGTACTACATTTACCCTCTACTACTACATTTATCCTCTAATACTACATTTACCCTCTAGTACTACAATTACCCTCTAGTACTACATTTACCCTCTAGTACTACATTTACTATCTAATGCTACATTTACCATCTAATACTACATTTATCCTCGAATACTACATTTACCATCTAATACTACATTTAACCTCTAATACTACATTTACCATCTAATACTACATTTACCCTCTAGTACTACATTTACCATCTAATACTACATTTACCCTCTAGTACTACATTTACCATCTAATACTACATTTATCCTCTAGTACTACATTTACCATCTAATACTACATTTATCCTCTAGTACTACATCTAGACAGGGTTCTACTGGAACTTTACTACAAGGTTCCACCTACAGAACCTTGAGGGACCAGACAGGAGGCAGAAATGCATTTTTTTCTTGAAGCACTGCAGTACTACTACTCAGTGGTGTATTGATCAGGATGTATTGATCAGGATGTATTGATCAGGATGTATTAATCAGTGGTGTATTGATCAGGATGTATTGATCAGGATGTATTAATCAGTGGTGTATTGATCAGGATGTATTGATCAGGGTGTATTGATCAGGATGTATTGATCAGTGGTGTATTGATCAGGATGTATTGATCAGTGGTGTATTGATCAGGATGTATTCATCAGTGGTGTAATGTTTAGGATGTATTGATCAATGGTGTATTGATGAGTACCTTTCTGGAGGAGAGGAAGTCCATTGCCTGAGAGATTTGGTAGGAGAAACCGATGAGGTCACTGAGGCTGAGCTGAGGAGAGTCACTGAGGAGGAGCGATGACGCCTCCTGCTGGTCTGAAGGACAACAGTTATCAATAATCATTATCAATGCTCCTGATTCTGGATAAATACTGTCCTCAGTAATCAAGATCAGTCCTGTCCCTAATAATCAGGATCAATACTGTCCTCAGTAATGAGGATCAGTCCTGTCCTCAATAATCAGGATCAATACTGTCACGAATAATCAGGATCAGTCCTGTCCCCAATATTCAAGATCAGTCCTGTCCCCAGTAATCAGGATCAGTCCTGTCCTCAATAATCAGGATCAGTCCTGTCCTCAATAATCAGGATCAATACTGTCCTCAATAATCAGGATCAGTCCTGTCCTCAATAATCAGGATCAGTCTTGTCCTCAGTAATCAGGATCAATACTGTCCTCAATAATCAGGATCAGTCCTGTCCTCAGTAATCAGGATCAATACTGTCCCCAGTAATCAGGATCAGTCCTGTCCTTCATCACCTGCAGGTGTGAACAGCGTCTCGTAGACGGCCGGTTGGATGTCGGCGTAGCTGAGCTCCTTCATGGTGACGTACTGAATGTTCTCCTCTTTGGTCATATCCATGTAGCCCCCATCACTGTCTCTGGAGGACAGACAGTTAGAGAGACAGGCAGGTAGAGACAGACAGGGAGAAGGACAGACAGACAGGGAGAGACAGACAGGTAGAAGGACAGGTGGAGACAGACAGGGAGAAGGACAGGTAGAGACAGACAGGCAGAGACAGACAGGCAGATAGACAGACAGGTAGAGACAGACAGGGAGAAGGACAAGTAGAGACAGACAGGTAGAGAAAGACAGGGAGAGACAGACAGGGAGAAGGACAGACAGACAGGGAGAGACAGACAGGGAGAAGGACAAGTAGAGACAGACAGGTAGAGACAGACAGGGAGAAGGACAGGTAGAGAAAGACAGACAGACAGACAGACAGACAGACCTGTTCACTGTGTCTCCCTGCAGAAAGGTGTGTTTGTTCCTCTGCAGATAATTCGCCAGATCGCCGTAAGGACACAACTCAGTGATCAAGTAGAAAGGGCCTGGACAGACAGACAGACGGAGAGATAGATGGACGGACAGACGGACAAGGGGACAGACAGACAGACGGACAGACAGACAAACACACAGACAGACAGAGAGACAGACGGACGGATGGATGGACAGAAGGACAGATGGACGGACAGACAGACAGACAGGTGGATCAGACTTTAAGTTTGTGTAATGTTTTGGTTTAAAACAGAAGAAATTCAAGGTTAAATAAGGATTATGTTGTAACAGAATTTAAGAGTGGGGATTAAATCAAATTTAAATCTGGATAAATTTAGGACTGGTTCAGGATTTAATCTGGATTAATTTAGGACTAATGCAGAGTCTAATCTGGATTAATTTAGGACTGATTCAGCATTTAATCAGGATTAATTTAGAACTGATTCAGGATTTAATCCAGATTAATTTCGAACTGATTCAGGATTTAATCTGGATTAATTTAGGACCGATTCAGGATCTAATCAGAATTAATTTAGAACTGATTTAGAATTTAATCTGGATTAATTTAGGACTGATTCAGGATTTAGTCTGGGCTAATTTAGGACTGCTTTGGGATCTAATCTGGATTAATTTAGGACTGATTCAGGATCTAATCTGAATTAATTTAGGACTGATTCAGGATCTAATTATAGGACCTCCTCTGGTACAGGCTCCCAGCAGGTTGACAACGTTCAGGTGAGGACCGAGATGAACCAGAACCTTCAACTCTGACATCAGAGATGGAACCGCATCACTTCTCTCTGGAACAGACAGACAGTCAGACGGGTAGTCAGACAGACAGTCAGACAGACAGACAGACAGACAGACAGACGAACAGACGGACAAAAGGACAGACAGACAAACACACGGACAGACGGACAGACAGACGGACAGACGGACAGACCAGACGGATGGACGGATGGATGGACAGACACACAGACAGTCAGACAGACAGACAGTCAGACAGACAGGTACGTACGTTTTACCATCTTCACAGCTGCTTTAGTCGTAGAATGAGAGTGAATCAGACCAGAGATGGTTGCCTCAACAACACAACCGAATGCACCTGAACCCAACACCTGGCCTGGAGACACAGAGGAGACACACAGGTACAATGTGGTATTACCTAGTACAACATGGTGCTACCTAGTACTACATGGTGCTACCTAGTACTACATGGTGTTACCTAGTACTATGTGGTGTTACCTAGTACTACGTGGTGCTACCTAGTACTACATGGTGTTACCTAGTACTATGTGGTGTTACCTAGTACTACGTGGTGTTATCTAGTACTACATGGTGTTACCTAGTACTACGTGGTGCTACCTAGTACTACATGGCGTTACCTAGTACTACGTGGTATTACCTAGTATTATATGGTATTACCTAGTACTACATGGTTTCGCGGTACTTCCCAGCCCTCACAGTAGGGCAGGTGTGCTGGGTCCAGGTAGGTGTAGTGCGTTCCGTCAGGACTCACCGACTCTATCACCTTCCACCGCACCTCATAACGAGGTTTCTACAAACAGGAAGAGAAGGCGAGGTCACCGAGAGATGCACATTGTCATGGTAACCAGGAGACACTTTAGACATACTCCGTATGTACTGTGTATGTACTAAGTATGTACTCCACGTGTAATACTGTGTAATATGTGAGTACTGACTTTTCTCCAGAGGACGATGAGGAGGACGAGGAAGACGATGGCAATGACAACCAGAACAAGAACCGCTGAAAGAACCGAAACCTGAGACAGTAGAGCTGCAGACAGACGGAGAGGATTACATAAATAGTACTGCAGTATAATGTATACAGTTGCAGTATAATCCATCCATCCATTCATCCATTCATCCATTCATCCATCCATCCATCCATCCATCCATCCATCCATCCATCTATCCATCCATCCATTGATCCATCCATCCATCCACTGATCCATCCATCCATCCATCCATCCATCCATCCATCCATCCATCCATCCATCCATCCATCTATCATCCATCCATCTATCCATCCATCCATCCATCATCCATCCATCCATCCATCATCCATCAATCCACCCATCATCCATCCATCTATCATCCATCCATTGATCCATCCATCCATCCATCCACCAATCCATCCATCAATCATCAATCCATCATCCATCCATCCATCCATCCATCATCCATCCATCCATCCATCCATCCATCCATCATCCATCCATCCATCCATCATCCATCATCCATCCATCCATGTTCTTCCTCATATCCGGGGTCATGGAGTCAGCAGATGAAGCAGGTCATTCCAGACGTTCCTCTTTCAGCAACACTTTCCAGCTTTTCCTGGAGCATCCCGAGGCATTCCCAGGCCAGATGAGATATATAATCCCTCCAGAGGATTCTGGGTCTACCCCAGGGTCTCCTCCCAGGAGGACATGTTCAGAAAACCTCCAAAGGAAGTCTCCCTGGAGGATCTGAATCAGATGTCCAAACCACCTCCACTGGTTCCTTTAGAGGTGAAGGATCAGCAGCTATACTCCGAGCTCCCTCCAGATGTCTGAGCTTCTCCCCCTATCTCTAAGGCTGAGCCCAGCCACCCTACAGAGGAAGCTCATTTCAGCCGCTTGGATCCACGATCTCATTCTTTGGGTCACTACCCAGAGCTCATGACCATAGGTGAGGGTTGGAACGTAGATGGATGGTAAACTGAGAGCTTCTCCTTGAGGCTCAGCTCCCTCTTCACCATGACATTTCGGTACAATACCTTGATTACTGCTGACAGTTTCCATCAGAGAACCATGGCCTCGGACTTGGAGGTGCTGATCCACATCCCCACCGCTTCACACTTGGCTGCAAACCGCTCCAGTGCTGCTGAAGGTCTGAGGAAGCCAACAGAACCACATCATCTGCAAAAAACAGAGATGTGATCCTGAGGTCCCCAAATCGGACACCCTCCTCACCCTAGCTGCACCTTGAGATCCTGTCCATGAAGACCACAAACAGGATCGGAGACAAGGGGCAGCCCTGGAGGAGTTCAACACCCACTGGAAACGAGTCTGACTTTGTGCTGAGTATGTGGACACAGCTCTCACTTTGGTTGTACAGGGACCAAATGGTTCCTAACAGAGAGCTTGGTACCCCTTACTCCCTCAGTACCCCCCACAGAGGCCCTCAGGAGATCTCCAGATCTACAAAGCACATGTGGACTGGCAGGTCGAACTCCCATGACCCCCTTAGCAGCTCCACAAGAGTAAAGGATAAGGATAAACTTTATTGATCCCACAGTGGGGAAAGTTACAGCACCGTTACAGCAGCTCCAAAGAAAAAGTATAAAGGCAGTGCAGGAAGATCTGATCCACCGTTCCACAAGCAGGACGGAATCTGCATTCAGGCCACAGCTCCTAACAGCTGGTTCCGCAATGGAGGCTTTGAACCACTCAGACTCCACGCCCCATCATGAAAGAACACAGACAGACAGGTAAACGGACTGCACTGGTTGTGGACAAACTGTACATAGATGGGCAGCTATTTCGGGAACCCTCCATTGCCCCCTGGCTCTTCTAAAAAAAAAAAAAAAAAACAAAAAAACTGTCTTAAACGCTTAATATATCACTTAGTAATTTATGCTACAAAATGTAATCAAAAAAAATCTCACAGGTGTAAACGTCTCACTCTGCTAACCTACACTCCCCACTGGAGAACCCCCTCCTCCTTCTACTTTTCTCTCTCTCCCTCTCTATATGTCTCCCTTTAGCCCTCTCCCCCTCTCACACACTAACCCTGTTAGGTCTGCCTCTTCAGGTCCTGGCTAGGGCCCTCCTTCCCCTTGTGTGTGTTTGCTTTTTAGGAAGGAGTGACAGCAGACAGCAGCGGCAGGTGTAGACAGTTCTCATCTGAGCAATCAGCAGAAGTGGGAGCAGATGTGCAGAACCAATCAGTTCACCCCTACATCACTTTATAACATGACTCTTCTCTTCATTCTTCGTCGGATTGTAATAAGCAACTAGTTAGTGTTTACACAGTTAGTCTTGCTGTTTATTTTTTTAAGAAACCTTAGTAACTTGTGTCTGTTCTCCTCTCAGCCTAGACTGCTCCCAGATTTGGACTCCTTGGAACCCACCTGCCTACCGGCCTTCCCCCACTGTCTGGATTAGTCACCCGGTTCATTCTCCAACCATTCCTCCGTCGACTACCAGCTCCTGTCCTCACCAGCCATCACCGCTGCAGCCGCATGTCCATGCCTCCGTTCCATCGTCGAGCACAGCCAGCCATCCCTCCTAGTTGCCAGCTGAGCACCCCGTCCGAGCAGACTCCGTTAGTGTTTATAGTTCTTAAAGGATAAAAGTGCTATAGTAGTTTTTTTGTTTACAGGACCCCTGCTCTGAATTAGAGTTCCAATAGCTTTAAAGCTTAGCTTCCCTAGTTGTTGGTTATTCCACTTAAAACATTCGAGTTTCTAGTTTGCGTGTCTAGAGTGACACTTTAGTTTGGGTGGCTTCCTTAATCGGCCTTTTGTTTTCTGAACTTGCTGAAGTAATTTGAACTAGTGTAAGCTATAGTTCTCCTGCCCTGGAATTACCTGTTGTGGGTCCGCCAGCCAGTAGAGGCAACAATCAGTTCTAGTTAAAGTCGTTATCCTGTTGTTCCGGTACTTCCGGTATTTTGAGTTTCTCTGGGAATTGTAGTTTGTATCCCTTGTTTTTGGATAAATGACAGTTGCTGTATTGTTTGACTCCATCTCTTCCCTGCATCTGAGCTTTTAAGAGAACAAAAACCTAACACAACCCTCCACACTCTCACTCACACTCTATGTACCCCCCCATGTTTATTGTGCTTGTATGTTTTATAATGTGTTTGTTGATAGTTTTCCAGGCAATGATGTGCTATTATATAATGTATATATAGATCCTGACCTGCTGTATACATCTCTCTCCAACACTCACAGCTCACAGACAGCAACAGACAGCTCACAAGGACACACACAGATGTTATATTGTATTGCTACATACTCAGTGACAGAATATCTTCTCTCTTTATGTTCAAGTTTAATATCGTAGCCTGGAATGTTCATGGCATACGCTCACAAACAAAAAGAGTTAAAATCATGGATTATGTCTCTAAATTAAAAGCAGATATTTTGCTTCTCCAAGAAATGCACTTAATACAGTTGGAAGAAAAATCGCTATCAGATTCGAATTATAGTATTATCTTTTCATCTTGTTATAACAGCAGACAAAGAGGGGTCTCCATTCTAGTCCATAAGAGAGTACCATTCACTTTAAACAGTACAGTAACGGACTAGTGGACTTTATCACTTCTGCCCTTAAACATCACTCCTGCTTCAAGAATTCTATGATCGCTTCCACCTTGTCTGCTTGGTGGAAAACATTGGAAATCACAGGCTCCCAATTAAAACCCAGTATACTCTCCCCAATCTGGCACAACCCTGATTTTGCAAACAACAAAATAGCTCTGTATCTCAGCACATGGGCAGAGAGAGGAGTCACTCACCTCCATCACCTTCTGGATGATAACACATTTATGACATATATAAACTTATTCCAAACATTTGAAATAAGAAATGGAAATTTTCTTCAGTTACTACAGGTAACGAAGACTAATTACAAGTAGAATTCCATCGCTTCAGACTACTTATACAGCCAACGGATTTACAGCCACCTGAATTTGTCGACTACACTGTGAAACCTCTCTCCAAGAAATAAGAAGAATCTCTCAAAAATTTATGGTTTACTCTCAAAGACACACTCTATACACCTACCAACTCAAAAATGGGAGAAAAGACGTATCCAAATCTTTTGACTCTGATTTTTGGACCAAATCTGTGAAAAAACATTTAAAATGACTAAAAAGCACCAACTTACAATTAATTCAATTTAAGGTGCTTCACAGAACGCATATAACGCAATATAAACTGTATAAAATGGGCTTCTCACGCTCAGAACACATGTACGCAACTGCACCCAAAAACATGACGGACACTTACTTTCACGCTCTGTGGCTTTGGTACACCCGTCTATCCAATTCTGGGTAACAATCACGCAGAAACTCTCCAATATTTGGACTGCGGGATTCGCACATTCCCCCGAACGTTTGCCTAATTGGTGATCTAACGCAAACCAGCCCTTCCAGACATTCATATCCAACCCACACTTGCAGCTATCGCCATTGCCAAAAAGACAATTTTAGTTAACTGAGAAAGATAAGAAAGCCCTCAGACATCACCCATTGGCTGAACTCCCTCACAGAAACACATTTCACTAGAGAGAATATCTGCTATCAGAAAAAACCATTTGGACTCCTTCAAAGAAAAATGGTCTCCATTTATTAAATCAATAAATATTAATCTATAGCCTCCGCTTGTATGTGGGCGTATGCCATTTCCCCTCATAAAATTGTAATTATTATTCTGTCTGTGTGTATGGTCTGACTTCTCTCTGCTTTATTTCAGCTTATGTAACCCTCTACCTTTTTAAGTAGGATGGCACCATGGACTTCAAGGCTGTGTGCATACACTGGTGGTGTCCCTTCCCTATTGCGCTCTTGGGGTTGCTCTCTGGCTCTGCGGGGCCTGCGTGGCTCGGGCCCCTCCTGCCTGGGGGTGGGTGTCCCCGGTGTCTCTCCCTTTGAGTCCTGGGTCTGCTGGGTTTGTGTGCTCTCCTGGGGCCTTGGGGGTGGCGGCGGCTGGTCTCTTCTGGGGCGCCCTGGCTGGCCCTGGGGTTTGGGGTGGGTCGGCCCTCCGGTCGCTCCCCCTGTCCTTTCCTGCTCTGCTTCCCTCCTCCTCCCTCCTCTCCTGCCTGGCCGCTCGTCCCTCGTCCCTCTCCCTCCCCTTGGGGGGGCTGGGGGCCCTCCGCTGCCTGGGGGTCTGGCATGGGGGCCGGGTGGTCTCTCTGGGGGGGTGGCTCTGGCCCCATCCGGGCACAGGCCCTTGGTACTTGCCTGTGTGCCTGCCACTCGGAGATAAATTTCTGCTGGCTGGGGGGCTTCTGTCCGGGCCCGGTGCTGTCCTGGGGAGTAGTGGGGTGGGTGGGGTCTCGGTGGTGCTGCGGAGTGGGGCGCCCTGCATCCTGGACGTGCCGGCTCCGGGGTGGGGGCGTGGGGGCTCATGGCCCTTGCTTCCTAGTGGTGCGGCCTGGTCCTCCCTCCGGGGCGGGGTGCTGCATGCGGCTGGCCCCGTGGTGGGGCTTGTGGCGCCTACCGGGGGCGCTGCTCTAGCGCTGCGACTTCTGGGGGGTTTCGGTGCTGGCCGGGCCGGTCGGGTTCGTGTGGCTCACCTTGGCCTCTTGCCTCTGGGCTCTGGGGGCCCTCTGCATCAGTACCGGTGGTCTTACTACCTGTCCTCCCCCGCTGCTCTCTCCTCATGGGCCGGATCCACACCCAGACCTGCCTCTTACTGTGCACTTCACACACTCCACACGTCACTGTATATAGTTAGTCTTAGGCACATATAGGGACACAACAGCTAGGGCCCTGAGAGCAGGTGGGGGCAGGAATGATGGGCTCTGTGGTGGGGCGGATGGCAGGGCTCTACGGCCTTGTCTCTTCCCCATCACCCCTCTTGCTTGCCTCCCCTGCTCTCTAATTTCTTTTTAATGCACCACATACACTCACACCTTGGGGGTAGGTCTGGGACGGCTCGGGGAACTTGGGGCCAGGGTAGGCTGCAGAGTAGCCATCCTCTGTGGTCCTCTGGCCCGCCCCCTGGACGCCTCGCCCAGCCCTCCCCACTTTTAATGCACCACATGACACTCAGGGTTACACTATCACGGTGCAGGGATAATGTCTCCAGTCTGGAGGATCGGGAGACATATTAACAGGGAGTAATGGGGGGATCTCACTAATATGGCCTCACTGGTGGGACCCCGGCCCCCTTATAGCTATGGTGTGGCGGGGGTGGACCATCATCCGTGTTGCGTGTGGCCTGGGGGGTCCCCGGGACCCTGGGGGGCTGTGGTCGGGGGTGGGGTTCTCCTGCGTGCCCGGCGGGTCCAGGGCAGGTGCGATGGCTCTTGGTGGGCTGCGGGGCTGGATTGGCCGTCCTGGTGGGCGCTGTGGCTGTACTGCGGGCTGATGGCGTGTGGTGGCTCTGTCCTGGTGGGTTGTCAGGGGCGCATTGCGGGGAGTGGGGGCCCTGGGTGTACTGCGCTCACCTGGGGCCTGGTGCGGGGGGTATGCGGGGTGCCTCCCTGTCGGCGTCGCCCGGGCCCCCACCACACTGTCCATTTTTACCCTCTGGACTCGCATCGGGTCCCGGCTCCGATTTCCTCTGGCCGGCTCCCGGTGGCGGCCTGCCTTGTGATGGGCTGGTTGCCCCCTTCGGTGGGCCGCTCGGCCCCTGTGTCTGGCTTCCTGGCTGTGTGGGGCCGTTGGCCCCCTCGGGGGTGGGGGTGGGCGGGCGGGTGTGGGGGGTTTGGTGGGGGCTGGGGTGGGGGGTTGGGGTTTGGGTGGCGGGTGGGTCCTCGTGCCCCGGGCCGCCTGGGTCGGTCTTGGCGCGCTGGGGGTGTCGGTAGCTGCTCCCTCTTGTTCTCCGGGTCGCGTCGTTCACGGTGGCCCGGTGGCTCTCTGGGGGGCTGCCTGGGGTGCCACCCTGTGGCTCCTACGGCGGGGGGGGGGTGCCCTGTTGGCTTGGCCCTGCCTTGCCTGATTGCTGTTCTGGGCTTGGGGTTCTTCACACTTGCATGTTTGATCAGGTCTCGCCAGCTACTGCCGAGTCCCATTTCAGCGAATGATGGGTCCCACCAGAATGTGCTGAGAATCTCTCCAGAGTCTCTACCCTAAACTCATTCTCTCTTTCACTAGTATCCTCTTCCGGCCTATTCTATTCTATTCTATTCTATTCTATTCTATTCTATTCTATTCTATTCTATTCTATCTATTCTATTCTATTCTATTCTATCTATTCTATTCTATTCTACTCTATACTGTCAAGACATCCACAATTATGGTGCTCAAGTACCGTTTAATTATTTATTTATTGAATCTCTTTTTCTTTTGTGTTGTTTTTTTAATTTGTTTGTTTGTTTTTTGTTTTTTTTCTGTTTTATTGATGGGCAGTTAGTAGCTGGGAATAACACACCACCTCACACTCTTTAATTGTAACAGCACCGCCTGTTAGTTTCTATCCCTGTTCGTCCTGTTCGTCTGTTCATGTCCTGTCCAGTCTTTGTTTCCCCCACACATCACTGAGGTGTAGCACTGCCCTCCCTAGCTCATAATAGGGAATTCTAATAAAGAATGTCTGCTTAGCTTTCAGGGAGGGGCTGGTGATGGTCACACACATGCACTAAATATTAAAATATTTGGCTGCAAGACTAAAATATGCATCAGAAAAAATAAAAAGAAAACCCCCTGGACCATGTCCAAAACATACGGCTGCAGGTCTGACGATACGACTATAAAGTCAATCATGGACCTTTGGCCTAAGGTGCTCTGGTACCAGGTACACTTATGAATTACCTTCTGCTCTAACATGGTGTTTGTGACAGACAATCTATGACTAGCAGAGGTCGGGCAGGCCGTTCCTCCCAGTCACCCCCTCCAGGTTTCTCTATCGTTTGCCCACGTGAATGTTGAAGTCCCCCAGGAGAACTATGGAGTCCCCAGGCGGTCTCCTTCAGGAACCACCCAGAGACTCCAAGAAGGCTGAATACTCGAATTGTCTGACAGCAGTCAGAGTTTTCCCCTCAGAGAGGCGACCCTCTGTATCTCTGGGGAGAACTCCAACAAAGCGGCGCTCAGCTGGGGGTTCTGAGTTATCCCCACACCCACCCAGCGCCTCTCAACCTGGGCAACTCTGGAAAAGGAGAGTCCAACCCCTCCCCAGGATTCTGGTTCCAGAACCCTTGTTGTGCGTGGAGGTGAGCCCAACTATATCTAGTCGGTATCACTCCACTTCCACCAGCTCAGGTTCCTTTTCCACCAGTGAAGTGACGTTCCACATTCCCAGAGCTAGTCTACGCCACTAGGGGGCGATGTGCCCATGCATCCACTCCTGTCTACTGTCTGGTGGACATAGCATCTGACCCCAATTTCTGCCCAGTGAATGGTGGGCCCACTGGGCGGCGACCTCGTGTTATTTTTTCAGGCTGTGTCTGACCGAGACCCACAGGGCCCCAAGGCTCGGCCACCAGGTGCTCTCTGACGACTAGGAAGAACCAGATGGACCGACAGCTCCAGACGTTCTGGTTCTACCCTGGACGAGAAAGAACCGGCAGATGGACCTACAGCTCCAGACGTTCTGGTTCTACCTGGACCAGGAACAACATCAGTCTGCGTCCCAGTAAAAGAGGAAACTGTGTTTTTTAAATATTGCAGTGATGTTTGAAG